>NC_044203.1:0-102500 GCF_900880675.1 Sparus aurata | reverse complement strand
CTCCTGATAGTCCTCTACAAAAAAGCCTCTTGCACCACGAAAGCCTCTATTACAGATGTTTTGCTAATTTGCATAATTATCTTCACATTTCTCCCAAAATTATCATGATCCTGGAACTGTGATTACTTAAACATGATAATACCTACTGAAACTTTGAAATACACATCAATAGGTAAAATTTGAATTCATGTTTTGATGTTCAAATAAAGTCTCTATGTGAAAGTATAACACAAATTCCATTAGCATGTAGCTGAAAACCCAATTTGGAGAAATTTGGGGCTCATCATGGTTATGATCTTTGAGGAACAAGGCGGCTGACGTCATCAACTGCGGGGGAAGAGGGTCACGGTGGCCGGTTTGGGCCGAAAGAGGCTAGAACCCGCTGATTGCCGCTTGCGGCTATATTCTACCTTTTTTTTTGCATTTTTGTTTTATCACAGATGGCTATGCCCATTTTAGACTAGTGTAGTCTAGGATCATTGTTTTTTGGCCATGATAAACCTTTAATTTTTTAATATTTATTTTAAAAAGATGATTTACATGGTCTCACAAGTCATATCACCTTTACTCATTTGCAATGTACTATAGCCTAACTGTCAAACAATATAAATGTAACAATAACTTTTACCATTAGAAGAGAAGCCATAGACAGTACCCGGCATCTAGTGACCTGTTTTTGTAACTGCTGTGTTCACTCTTCAGATGTCCTGCCATATTTGTCATCAATCAATCAGACCTTATTTATAGAGCACTTTTCATACATCTTAATGTATCCTGCTATCCTGAGAGTAGTCAATACATTATGTATTCAGAAAAAGGAACAAAAATAATCAGACCTCTGTGGCAGCTGCAGGACTGAGAAAAAGCTGACCAATCCGTGCCATCTGGCCCGGATAGCACGGATTGGTCAGATGCACGGATTGGTCAGATGCCTTCATGTCTCGTTCTGTCCCTCCCTCCTCTGCGCGTGCACACGTTACGTTTCACTGATGCCGGAAATATTCAGCACACTCCTCTGCAGAAATACGGAGTTACAATGGCAGAGAAAATGCAGCCAGCGTTACTTTTAACAGCTCACCCCGCTAAAAAGGCAAAGAAAAGAAAGCCTGAGGCAGAAAGGCTGCAACGAAAAAAGGCCCTGGATAAAGAAAGAAGTCGGACCGAGTCAACATCGGTGCGGCGTTTGAGCGGTGGAGACAACTGGGGCATGTGAAGGGCTTGAAAAGTGATGCAGAGGTTGCCTTCTTTCTGTTGGACAGGTAATTATTTGTTTTGTTTCAGGGGGATTTGTTATTTTCATGAAATATGTGAGGTTTGCCAACTTGGCTACGTTTGTATCTCGTATTAGCCCAATGCTAACATTAGCTTCTTTGTGTGTTGTTTTTAGCCATGAGAATGGCTAATGTGTCGGCCCAATTTCCACTGAATACGGGTCCACTGCGTTGCGGCTCCGATCCAGTTTTCCTCCGCCTTCCGGCAATCCCCACCGGTTGCGGTTTGAGTCCGCAACGGCGCAGTATGGTAGACAGCTGGCCTCACGATGTGTGCTGGTGTCAACACAGTGTTTTATTTTGAAAAGTAACCGATGTAGTTTGTTATTTTGGCGCTTGACTTCCTGTCTGCTCTGTGCAAAATTCAGCTGAATTGCTGCGTCTTGCTCCGGCATCTCCTTCTCCCTGCTGAGTCCCACCGCCAGATGCGCGTTCAAGTTTGTGGAGGAGTGGCTTTGGACGGAGCACTGACGGGATGGGGAGGGGGGGTGGAACTTAGAGGAGGTGCCACTTTCAAATCTTGCTAGCTCTCTTGCTAGCTCTCCAGGATTGTAGACCCTAGCTTTAAGGTTGCTCTTAAAACTATCAACATTCTCCAGCGCCCTCAGGTCCTCTGGGAGGCTGTTCCATTAAACGTGGACTGTGGTACTGAAAGGCGGCCTCACCGCGAGTTTTTGCTCTCACTTTTGGAATAGTGAAAAGGCCGTGACCAGAGGACCTGTGGGTTCTGGAGGGTTCATACGATAAAAGCAAATCTGATAAAAAAAAAGTTGGCCCAAGGTCATTAAGAGCTTTAAAAACTAATGAAATTATCTTAAAATCAATCCTGAAGCAGACAGGTAGCCAGTGCAGAGACTTTAAAATCGGTGTGATGTGTGCTCTCTTTCTGGTCTTAGTCAACACCTGTGCTGCAGAGTTTTGGTGTAGTTGTAGTTGAGCTATGTTCTTTTTGGGGAGACCAGAAAGTAGAGAGTTTTCAATAGTCAATGCGGCAGGTGAAAAAAGCATGCATTAGTGTCTCTGTACTGGCTTTGGAAAGGAACGGTCATACTGGCAATGTTTTTTAGATGATAAAAAGATGTCTTAGTTATGTTTCTGATGTGTGGGTTAAAACTGAGGTTTGAATCTAACATAACTCCAAGGCTTTTTACGTGGCTAGTCAGGTTTAATGCCAGGGCATTCAATTGTATATTAATCCTCTGTCTTTGAGCTTCAGACCCAATAAATAAGAACTCGGTTTTGTCCTGGTTGAGCTGAAGAAAATGTTTTGCCATCTATGACTTGATATCTAAAATACAGTTAAAAAGGGCATCGATTGGCCCAGGGTCATCAGAAGATACGGTGATATACAGCTGTGTGTCATCAGTAGAACTGTGGAAGTTGATGCCGTGCTTCCTGATGACGCTCCCAAGTGGCAGCATGTATAGATTAAACAGTGTGGGACCTAAAATTGAGCCTTGGGGACACCACGGGTAATTTTATAGCTCTTTAGTGAGTATCCCTCCATACTCACAAACATTGTTCTGTCAGTAAGATAATTAAAAACAGAACCAGAGATTCCAACCTGGTTGTGAAGACGGTCTAAAATAATTGTGTGGTCTACTGTATCAAAGGCTGCACTTGAATCCAGTAGTACTAAAATAGATGGTTTTGTCCTGTCCAAATTCATCCTGAGATCATTTACAATCTTTACTAGTGCAGTCTCAGTACTATTGTTTGTCCTAAAACCTTATTGGTAAATCGTCTTTAAAAGAGCTATAAAATATTTTAAAAAAGGAAGTGGGAATGGGATTTCCAATGCAGGTTGCTGGTTTTAGTTGGTAAGATAATGTGGACGCGCATAGCAAGCAGACAGTGGTGCGGTGAATGCGAGAGGTTAGTAGGCGAAGCTGCTATGTTGTTTTGCTACTAGCACGCGGGACCTACCAGTGATTGTTTGACACCATCGACAGACTAAAAATAACTGTGAAGTCATTACTGTGTGTCTTAAACTGGGGGACAAGATCGAACCAAAGTGAAAGTGAAACACGACACAGAGAAATGTCTGTTGTGTTCCCTCTGTAGTATTTATCCATGCTAAATAACATGCCCTGCTGTTGACCCATTCTACACCGCTTATGATCTCCATTAATGCCTCTGCCACAGTAGGTTCAATCAACTGGTTTAAAACTGGTGCATAAAGACAAACTGATTGAAGACACATTACTTTACACACCATCGTGGCTTAAGTCCTAGTCTGATCGAAATCTTATGCAATTGACCACCACAATGTGACGTTGGGCTGTGTTATTTTTCAGAAGTTGACTCCGTTGCAACCTTTTTGCCATGCACCACTACAGCCAATTGGATTACCCTCATTCCAAATAGATATCCGACTCACAATCGAGATCGTGACACCCCTAGTAGGTAAATGATGAAGTGTGTCTGTGTATACCTATATATTTCTCTGCTTTATACTTTATACTTTTGTTCTTGAATGTTTTTCCTTACAGTTGAGCCCTCATGAAAATAGTAAACGGTAAATGGTCTTGCATTTTTATAGCACTTTTCCAGTCTACTGACCGCTCAAAGCGCTTTACAATACTTGCCACATTCACCCATTCACACACATTCATACACTGATGGCGGAGGCTGCCATGCAGGGCGCCAAAATGTAATGTATTTGGGGTATGGGGGTCTGCTCTTCACGCCCTTTCAAATAAAGAAATAAATTAGGGTTTTGTTATGTTGTGATCTTGTTCTCTTGATCAAAATAAATTTGTTAAGAGTGTGTGTGTTACCTGAGGTCCCTGCTCAGTCTTTAGGTCGAAAGGGTTTCCCACCACTCGTCTCTTAGCTCGCTCAACACTCCGCTCCACAAACTCATCATAGATGTCTGCTTGGACAAAGGTGCGAGAGCCAGCGCAGCAACACTGGCCTTGGTTGAAAAAGAGAGCAAAGTGGGACTGCTCCACGGCATCCTCCACTGAAGAGGAAACAGTACATTTTAGTTACTGCCAGTACAGCTGCTTACAGCTGCAACATAGCACACTTTTGAGCACACCAGCAGCGGCTTTGCATTTAGTCACACAAAATAAAACAAATTGCTGTCTGGCTGCATGAATTCTGATTTACAATAATCCATAATTAATTCCATTAACATAAGGTCAACACCCCACCACGATGCACTAAACTGACTTTTCAGTTTTACATTTGTAGACCAAGATTAAAATGTTTAATGAATTCAGCTTCATAAATATCTAAATAGGATACATACTGTTGGCATCAGACAAGATGATGTTAGGACTCTTTCCTCCAAGCTCCAGAGTGACCTTCTTCAAGTTACTGCTACCTGAAGCCTGCTGGATCAGATGACCAACCTGATGGACACAGTTAAGCAAAGAAACAGATGGTGAAACCTTTGCTTCATGCTCATCAGATGTGCTATGTATCACAGACAGCAAAAACAGAATTAGCACCAATCGAGATGTGATCGTGACCCTGCTGGCACAAATTAATGACATGAAGTTGCCATTGAAGAGTTGGTTCTTAAAGTAGACAACTTAGAAAATGGAAGCTGCTGTTCTAACCTTGGTCTAGTAGGCCTCGTGGAGAGGAAGGGACAGATTTGTGTTCATTTACGGCGAAGTGGCGACCTTAGTTTTTTCCAATGTCGTGCAGCCCTAATCTCTACCGACTACCTGACATTGTGATTTTTTTTAACCCTGCAATATATATTGAGATATGAAAAATACAGGGATTTTCATCAGATTACCTGAATAGCACTTTATGTTATGCTGCACTGCTGCCATCTTGTGGACAATTAACCTGCACTGATCTTACCTGTTTTTGTCATACTGAGCTGTGTGGTACAGTAAATGGTCAAACTAATTAGTTGTGTTACCTCTCGTTGTGACAACAGATGCAAGGCACTGTTGGCACAGAACACATGTTTGGTCAATATCATCCTTCTTGTAGCCAAAATAATTCCAGATAACTGATGTTGCTTTTCTTTTTGGCACCAAGTCTTCGTTTCCAGCAATTTCCTCTTGTTTCGTTGCCCATTTTTCAATGTTGTTACCAGCGACTCACTCTATGTGCAGGGGGTGGTCTGCTTCGGCACACTGATTGAGAACTAACGTGATTGGTGGATCGCTGTGCATGCAGAGTCTGCATGCAGAGTTGATAAGGGCAATGAAATTCCTGAATTACACCGACAAGACTCGGGTGATGAGGGCAGGCGGAATAGAGGGATCTATACGCCAATGCTACCAAAGAGTCATGTTTTCCCTGACATCAGTATCCTCAAGATAGCCAAGAAAAGTTTTCTACCTAGTGAAGAAAGACCTAGCTTCTCTCTCCATCCCAGACCTGTGCTATGGGACTTTTCACCTGCAAAAGAAAGAGTCCAATCTTTGGCTACAGCAGCAGAGAAGTTTGTGGAGGAACTAAGGGACTGAATCTGAGAGACTGTGGGTGAACAGGACTACATAATGCTAACTCAAGAGCTTGAGGAGCACTTCGCCTCAGTAGGTATGGCTCCCTTATATTTTGTGAACATGAGTGAACAATACTAGCCTACTGCTTGTTGCCAAATCTTTGAGCACATTTCTAACCTTTATAAGACTTGTTTGGGGTTTGATAACTTAGGTTATACATAGAGGGCCACATGCTACCTCGGCTTCTAACTTTTAGCAACCATTGTCCAGTTTGCAGTTAGAACTTTTAAGCCAAATCGTCTAATTACATCGTCACATGATTCACCAAGGCTAAAAAATACTGTTCCCATAACCTAACATTGTGAAAGATGCCTCTCTAAAATTGAGAATAATTGTTTTTTAACTCTACAGCAAAAGATTTTCAGCATCCCTGTGTGGCCCTTTATTAATGGCCTTTTGTCCTTACTTTTAGTTTTAGTTTTTTAGTATGTATACAGCATGTAATCAACCAACAGACTGCAAAAAACAAGAGAATTGTCCTACCTCAGTGGAGCCAGTGAAAGCCACCTTGTCAACATCCATGTGCCTTGCAATAGCAGCACCAGCTGATGGACCCATGCCAGGCAAGATATTTACAACACCTTCAGGAAAACCCACCTGCAAACAGAAACACATCAACAAAAGCTTGAGGCCATATTACAGTTTTTCTGCCTTTAAGTTTTGTAAGCTTCTATTTGTTATCCTGTTTCTGTACTCTGACTGATAACAGTCTTCTACTGACTGACTCATCAACTTTCAGAGGACATGCGCCTGTGTTTAGTTTTCAGATTTGGGATGTTATGTGTATTTTTGATTTTCAGATACATTTTCATCAAACATATGACCATTATTATAACTGACTAACAGAATATAGACACACTATATCAAAAACCTATCAACATCACTGCAACTGGAGTTTAAAGGATGGTTCACACTGATAGTCCACACTGTTGTAGAAGGAATATTAAACCTGGCACACACAGCTATTTCTATTTGTACAACTTTGTTAATCATAGACAGACACTTCTATATTTGAGTACACAAACAGCAGACCAGTGCACTCTTCAACTCAAGTCTGTCAAACATAGAGGCTGAAAGAGTATAGGATACTTTGATTATGTCAAAGATGTATATGTTCTGTGTTGCAGAGTTGTCTACTGAAGTTGGCATAAAATCCCCAAATCCCCATTTCAGAGAGTGAGACGAGAAAATATTTGGGCTGTACTCGGATTCAAGCCTTTCCTGTCCCCTCCTGCCGTGGATTCTCATCCCTGGAGTCACGGTCCTGGTCAGAACCACTGTAAATCACCTCTGTGCTATATCCCCGGTCTTCACACCGGCTGAGCCTTGTTGCATCTATGACTTGCTATTATATTTGCTTATGGCAGCTAGCTACAGCAAAGAGCACTAAGTCCAAGATATAGTGAGCAGTAGTAAGCAGTTATGCTGCCCCTCGTAGTTTTGAAGCTGCCTTTGAATTTGAGCCATGTATTTCCGATCACTGATATTTTTTTTGTAAATTCCCATCAATTAAGAAGTGTACAGTATAAAAAAAAGTACCTCTTTAATCAGACTGGCTACATAGAGTGCTGTGAGTGGTGTCTGCTCTGCAACTTTCATCACCACAGTGTTACCAGTTGCAAGGGCAGGGCCCAGTTTCCAGGCCTGCATCAACAGAGGGAAGTTCCACTGCAGGGAGAAAAGGGGAGAGGGATGAGATAAAGATTAGAGTATAGTAAAGGTCACATTAGACTTCTGTTCCACCAATATTTGTTCCATTTTCCATTCACCTCAATTGCAGCCTGTCTGACAGAGAAAAGAACCAGGCGGCTAGAGTAAATCCAAGTTAATCTCTATTCAACTTTGCCAAGTGGATGTGCTTTGTCGACCAATAGAAACATGGCTGCATTATGTCTGTAAAATGAGTTATTTCTTCATTTTTAGTTGATTAACTTCACACTCCTTTCATAGTTACTGATTGTTCAATATCTATTTATCACCAGCAAACAAAATTATGTTACATGTTTTTTGGGGGAATCTTCAGCTTTGTCTTGTGAACCATTTCTAGGGCTTTTTATTTCTGTGACAATATTTGAAGCTTATACTCCTGAAACCCATTATTTACTTATATATGTTGCCATTAGTGTATTTTTTTTTTTTTTTTGTGATTATATTTTTATTTGGAAAAGAAGACATATCATCATACAGAGTTTCTTCAATTATACAAAACTCTTTTCCATTTTTTCTTTTCAACCATTGTGTGCATATGTACATGTAGAGGGGACAATCAAGTAAATTAATAAGTAAAAAACTGGAAGCCGTAGTCCTCACGTGTTGTAGCTTAGATCTTAGAAACCAGTCAGACTTTCTTTTCCAGAGCTTCATGTTCCAAAAATAGTCGTCACTTGGCGCTCCTGTTCACAGCTGCATTGCATCAAACTTATATATATCTGGATATACATATGAGCATATTAATGTACCGCTAAATAAACATAAGGCCACATCAGAGCCCCAAGAAGCCAGAAAGTGTGGGACTTCCATACATATGCTCAAACCTTATTTTAAGAAATTGAAACTTTATACAACAGAACCGAAGGGAGCTTACATTTCTATAGTTTTCAATGCATTAGAAGGAGTGGAGTTTGAAACATCAGTGAACTTATACAAAGTCTGCGCGCACTGGGGATATAAATTTGATCCATTTGTTCCAAATTTGGTAGAATTCATCTTTTTGAATCCTTAACCCTCGAGGCACCTTAGGGGACCAAACGTGTACACTCTGCTTTTTTTACGTCTTTAATTCTCAATATCTCGGTCAGTTTAAATGCTAATTATATGAAACTTGGCCAGGATTAGTTTTTTATTAATACTTTTAAAATTCCATGATCACCTCTATTGTAAGGTGTATAGATTAGGAGATTTGCATGTATACCTACACTCTTTCACCTAAGGCCCGATTTGGACACATTGACTCCCATTATAACCACATATTTTTGATATACTGTGTTCCTGAAATATTATAATGCTTTTCCCATGAATACCTAATAAATCTAAGCCTCTGCCTTCAAAATACAGGGAAAACAGGTTTTAGGTCTGATGACCCCCCTCAAGCCCCCAGGGGCAGCAGAGCTTTATCACATACAGTTTCAATGGAGGCCTGGTTCTCTTACTCTGCAAAATGCATGGCAATAAAAACACTGAACACCATAAAAATGGTCTTGGTTCATGGAAGTGATATAAAAGAGTGTGTATGTGTGTGTGTGTGTATGTGTGTGTGTGTGTATGTGTGTGTGTCTGCGTGTGTGTGTGTGAAATTTGAATAATCAAAGGCCAAACAAGCCGTTTGCTTTTTGCTTTTGCTGTTTGTTGATCAGCAGAGAGCTCCTCTCCTGTTGGATGTGTGGTACAGCATGTTTACACAGGTGCATGTTTGAAGTCTGTGAGAATAGTTTGCAGCCTTGTCTGGCTGGTCATTTCTCCAGCAGCCAGCCATGAAGACAAACTAGAGGAGGCTCTTGCTGCAGTCTTGCAGTGAGAGTGAGCAGTATGTTACTGAGGTAGATGTTACCAGCAGTGAGGATTCATCTGAAAACCAGGAGGGATCAGGGGAGGCACTCCTGCCAGGCACAGAGGGGTCCTTGGAGCCCTTGGAGGTCCTTGGAGGTCCTTGGAGGAGGACGAGGATGAAGAGGTGGTGGAGGAGGAGGAGGAAGAAGAGGGTGAAGAGGCAATGGAGGATGACACTTCTCCATGGAGACCCAGAAATGGGAAACTCCTGTGGTCTCCCACACATAAAGAGTCTCTGCCATTCTTTCCCCCTCCTATCTTGACTGCAGGGCCGACGTACTACGCACTTGCCAGAATCAGCAGCACTGAGACTGCATTTGACCTTTTTTTCTCTGAGGACATCCTGCAGCTAATTCTGCACTTCACCAACGTGCAGGGAGGAGGTCAGTAAATGAATGGATAGATTTGATTGAGGAGGAGCTGCAGGCCTACCTGGGGCTGCTGATATTAGCAGGCATGTTCAGGTCACAGCATGAGTCAACCAATGAGACAATGAGACAATGAGAAGGGATGTGCAATTTTTGTTGCAACAATGTCCCAGAAGAGATTTTTGCAGATCAGCCGTGTAGTTCGATGACAGACTGTCCCGGCCAGACCGCTGCAGAAGAGACAAGCTGGCCCTGATCAAGGACCTGTGGAGCAGATATGGAGCACCGGCCTCCCTGCGCTGTTTAACCCAGGGAGGGACATATGCACTGATGAACAGCTGGTCCCTTTTAGGGGCCGCTGTTCATTCAGACAGTATATGCCCTCCAAACCTGCAAAGTATGGGTTGAAGATTTGGACTTTCTGTGATGTGCAGACCACGTATGCTTGGAGGCTCCAAGTGTATACAGGAAAGCCTGCCTCAACACCTAGAGAGCAGAACCAAGGGATGCAGGTGGTACTTCAACTCACTGATGAGCTTGAGGGCCACACAGTCACCACCAACATTTTTTTTTTACATCTTTTCCTCTCGCTGATGAGTTACAGAAGAGGAGGATGGCCCTGGTGGGGACACTTAGGTCCAATAAACCTGAGTTCCCCCTGCAGCTGCTCAACATCAGACACAGAGAGGTGCTTTACTCTGTGTTTGCATTCATCCGCAACAGGACTGCTGTTTCTTATGTCCTGAAGAAAGGCAAGAATGTTCTTGTCTTGAAGTCAAGACAAGAATGTTCTTGTCTTGAAGTCAAGACATCGGGAGCCACAAGTCCAGGAATCTGGAAAACGAAAACCTCAGATCATCCTGGATTACAACAGATGCAAAGGGGCTTTGGACCACCTAGACCAAAAATAATAATGCATCAAAATCAGTGTTGTTATCAATTATGGACCTAGTTAAGGCTCAAATGAGCTCATCCTAAATATTCCACTTTGCACTTTATTTTTGGACAATATTCATATTTTGTGTTTTTCTCATTGATAAAATCAGGTGTTTTTTGACAAAAAGGGCATAAAAATATGAAAAGAAAATTAAAAATATAAAAAACTTTATATCTATGGTTAGGTCTGAAGTTGTTGAAAAGATCTGATGCGGTAAAAGTGAAAAAAAATATTTATATATGACATTTTAATTACAATTTAATGAGGGACCATTTTGGGTCCCAAGGTTAAAACTTGTAAGTTTGTTGAAAAAACTGTCATTGCTCCAAAAATAATAATGCATCAAAATCAATGTTGTTATCAATCATGGACCTAGTTAAGGCTCGAACAACCTCACCCTAAATATTCCACTTTGCACTTTATTTTTGGAAAATATTCATATTTTTTGTTTTTCTCATTGATAAAATCAGGTGTTTTATGACAAAAATGGAATAAAAACATAAAAAAAATATAAAAAACTTTATATCTATGGTTAGGTCTGAAGTTGTTGAAAAGATCTGATGCGGTGAAAGTGAAAAAAAATATTAATATTTGACATTTTTATGACCATTTATTGAGGGACCATTTTGGGTCCCAAGGTTAAAACTTGTCAGTTTGTTGAATAAACTCTCATTACTCCAAAAATAATAATGCATCAAAATCAATGTTGTTATCAATTATTGACCTAGTCAAGGCTCTAATAACCTCATACTAAATATTCCACTTTGAACCTTGTTTTTGGAAAATATTGATATTTTGTGTTTTTCTCATTGATAAAAATCAGGTGTTTTATGACAAAAAGGGCATAAAAACATAAAAAAAACATTTAAAAATATAAAAAACTTTATATCTATGGTTAGGTCTGAAGTTGTTGAAAAGATCTGATGCGGTGAAAGTGAAAAAAAATATTAATATTTGACATTTTTATTACAATTTAATGAGGGACCATTTTGGGTCCCGAGGTTAAAACTTGTTAGTTTGTTGAATAAACTCTCATTACTCCAAAAATAATAATGCATCAAAAGCTATGTTGTTATCAATTATTGACCTAGTCAAGGCTCTAATAACCTCATACTAAATATTCCACTTTGAACCTTATTTTTGGAAATATTCAAATTTTGTGTTTTTCTCATTGAGAAAACTCTGATGTTTTTATGATAAAAAGGGCATAAAAACAAAGAAAAACATAACAAAATCATAAAAACGTTATATCTATGGTTAGATCTGAAGTTGTTGAAGAGATTTGATGTGGTAAAAGTGAAAAAAAATTTTTTTATATATGACATTTTTAGTACACTTTTATGAGGGACCATTTTGGGTCCCGAGGTTAAAACTTGTATGTTCATTTTAAAGGTGCCTCAAGGGTTAAAGAGCAAGTCAATTTTTCCATCTTAAAAATCTCTAAGATAATGCCATACCAATCTTCCACTGTACGTGGTGTTGTATTTAGCCATTTTCTGGTGATTGATTTTTTGCTTGCCGCCAAGAGGGCCTGCAGCAGCTTTGTATCTCTCCTTTGTTTCAGAACCACAATGTGGCCAAAGTATAGTGTCTCCATATTCATGGTTATGGCAGTTTTGAATACCGTGCATAGTGTTTTGTGAATACCTTTCCAATATGAGCTCATTTTAGGGCATTCCCAGAATATGTGGGAGTGGTTTGCCTCCGTTGATCCGCACTGTCTCCAAAACGTCGGGCTTTTAATATATTTTTCCCGGTGAGGGGTTCTGAAGTATCTTACTATGTTTTTCCAGCAGTGCTCCCTCCACTCCATGGAATTAGTTGAGGACCACTGAAAGCTACATATTTCCCCCCAGGCCTCCTCTGAAATCACTGCTCCCGCTTCTTTTTCCCATTTCTCTTTAATGTACAGGGTGTTTTCATTCTTAGCAAGGGTGATAGCTTCATACATCTTAGAAATTGATTTGCATGGGAATGTACTGAAGGCAGACCTTAGGATCCTAAAAAACTCAGATTCTACTATTGAAAAATTAGTAGGTCTGCACTTCTGGTTAAAATAATGTCGTAGTTGGAGATACCTAAAAAAATCAAACTTCCCTAGTCCATGAGTTTCTTGTAAATATTGAAAACTCTGAATTGTATTTTTGTGTGTAAATGAGAGGTAAGTTGTAAGTCCTTTCCTTTCCCAGGATTCAAACCTTTTGTCTCCCCTGTTGGGAAGAAATTCTGTGTCGTAAGCACACCATCTAAAAAGCTTGAGCATGTTATGGATACCACACAATTTAATCACCTTTTGCCATATTTTCAATGTAAGGTTTATCCAGGGGTTATTTTTCTCTTCTAATTGAGCTATCAGTCCTTTATCAGCAATAACGGCCTGAAGAGGTAAATTTGGGCTGATTGCAGATTCTAATTCCTTCCATCTAGCCCTATACTCACTGTTTAAAAACAAATTTAAAGTCATAACCTGTGTCTTTGAAATGTTGAGCTTATACCCTGATAGATTCCCAAAATCAACCAATAATGTCATCAAGCCTAAAAAAGATTTTTCTGGGTCCTCCAAAAGAACTAAAACATAATCTGTGAAAAATTTTGCTCTTTGTTCAATCCCTCCCACCTCAATGCCTTTAACAGAGTCACTCTGTCTTAATAATTGGCCCAGGGGTTCGATAAATAAAGCAAAAAGATGGGGGGAAAGTGGGCAGCCCTGTCTTGTTCCCCTCTCCAAAATAAAAGAGTCGGAAAGGTCCCCGTTTATTTTTATCCGTGCCCTAGGCTTATCACATAAGGTCTGAATTACTCTTATAAATCCGTCCTGGAAGCCGAATTTTCTCATTACTTTATACAGAAATAACCACCTAACTGAATCAGTCGTCCAAGCCTACAATCATTGCCTTTGTCTTATCTCTTCTTATTTGTTCTAGTATATGTAAAGTCCTTCTTATGTTGTCCTGGGTCTGTCTGTGTTGGATAAATCCCGTCTGGTCTAAATGGATGAGATTAGGGAGGAGTGTTTCTAATCTGCGGGCTAAAATGGATGTAAACAGTTTATAGTCCACATTGAAGAAGCTAACAGGTTGATAATTCCTGCATTCCCGCTTGTCTTTTTGCTCTTTGGGGATGACTGAAATAATTACTCCCCTCCAAGAGGGTGGAAGTTCTCTTTTCTGGAGGATCCAGTTAAATGTATTAAGTAGTAACAGCGATAATTGTGGCTTCAAGACCTTATACCATTCTGTGGTAAATCTGTCCGAGCCTGGGGCCGTCCCGGACTTTAATTTAGCAATGGCTAAGTTTAATTCTTTTGCAGAAATTGGTTGTACCAGACTCTCGCTCTGTGAGCTACTGAGTGTGGGAAGTTCTAAGGAACTCAGGAATGTATCAATATGGGTTTCGTCGGAGGCCTGGGGTAGAGAGTATAGTTCCCAGTAAAATATTTCAAAGCTCTCTTGGTTATCTCTATTGTGTTTTCGACCATTCTTGACCATGATGCGCTGAGTGTCCACATTGACGTCTGTGTGTAAGTTTCAGATGCAGAGAGGGTAAATCAGTTTTGCTGCAGCTCTGAGGCGCCTCTGGTGGTAGTATCAGAGTCGCAGCAGAGGCAAACCAGCATCTGTGTGAATGGATAAGCCTGAGATGCGGAGCGGGGGTGTATCAATCTGATGGTGTTCACAGTCTGATAGCTAAACAGATCCTTCACTCATCAAATAAAAGACAAATCACGCAGAGAGCAAAGTTACAGGACCAAACAACAGTAATGTTCCCTTACCGGTATGATCTGTCCACACACACCGATGGGTTCATGTCTGGTGTAGCAGAAATAATCTCCATCAATGGGAATGGTCTTTCCTTCCCATTTGTCAGCCCAGCCTGCGTAGTACCTGAACACAACGAGTTTATACAGTATCAGTTCCAAGCAAAATTACTTCATTTCACTCATGTCTTACCTATGAGATATCATCACAGACTTAAATGTAACGGTATCGTACAACTAGACTGAGGAAGTCACAGCTATTCATAAGAAATATCAAGGCAGTGTTAAATAAAGGCTGATGCTCTAAAATGCCATAAACTCACTGGCTTGTGCATTTGTTACCTGAGACATTTCACCACATTGGGTATATCCACTGTGTAGGACACAGCATATGGCTTTCCATTGTCCAAGGTCTCTAGTTCCTGTGGCAACAACACAGTATGAAGTTTACCTGTTATGTAAAATACTGAACCAATTGAAGTTGTGCAACATCAAGTGATATGATATGAGAAGGTGTAGAAGACATATGTGACAAGAAAGAGATGTGCATTTTTGATCATCTGGAAGATTATTAATTCAAGTAACTGTACTCATGTAACTATTCTTATTTAGATAGACAGACAGACAGACAGACAGACAGAGCTTCTACCAGTGCTTCAACATTTTCGAATTACTCACGGCGAGGTAGGCAGCATCCCTCTCAATAGCATTAGCCAATCGGTTTAGCAGTAGGCCACGATGAGAGGCATCCATCCGTCGCCATGGTGACCCCAATCTAAATGCGTCACGTGCGGCTTTCACTGCCTTTTCTACATCTGCCTGTAAATAAATATGACACCACATAATGCTCAGTGTTTATCCTCAAATAGTGACTTCACTTACCTGAACCACAGAGAGAAGAGGCCTTTACATGACACACTCCTGTTGGCCTGTTACAGTTAATAGTTATTATCCATTTTAGCTCTCCAGTATTTCAGTGGACAGAAGCCCTACATCTGTTAACAGGGCTTTATTGTAAAACATTTGACAGTAAATCAAAGTAAGTGCTAATAGACCACTAGAAGTATTTCAGTTCCTTGGAGATGTTTCACCTCTCATTCAAGAGGCGTCTTCAGTTCTAATCGGAGGGGAGCTGCAGGCGTTTAAACTCTTTTAAACTTAAAACTGTGTGGGAGTGTCCATATAGAGTCATTAAGGACACATTAGAGCTCAGAGTTTCAGAGTCGTCAGTCGTCCTCCAGTAAGTTAGAACTGAAGAGGCCTCTTGGATGAGACGTGAAATGTCTTCAGGAAACTGAAACAAGTTCAGTTGCCTACAATACCGCACTTGAATTACCATGACTTGGATGGCTGAAAACCTTCATCAATCATCAGATGAATGGATGATAAAGCGGAGAGTAACAGAGTTACTGAATAAAAATTGTGTCACAGTAACACAGTGTAGATTACAGTATTGTGAAGCCATCACCCTTTGTAGAGGTGGCTCTAAAAGTGTTCTTTAAGCCTACCATAATCACCAGTGTCATGTAAATGTACACATACAATTAATTAACTCGTGTGCAGTATTACCATTCTCAGGTGCCCCAGGTGGCACAATATAATAACAAGACTCAGACAAGAAAGATCATTGGCTGCTGCTTTTCCCGCCCAAACAAACTAAATAAACGAACTCTTTGTTTTCATGACTGAACAAACTTAACAAACTGAGCAAAAAGGACAACACAATTTCTTACCATTTTACTTTGTTAACATAAAATCACAATAACAATATAAAGTTAGCGTTTGTACTGCTTAATTTGCAATGTCTATTTCTGCAGTATGCATGGAAACAGCTATAACAAAACAAATCAAATGATGCATCTGAAGCTACATAAATCTTTATCGTTTCTGGAGCAGCAGCATAAATAATCACAGCAGCAAAATCACTATACCTCCATGGAAACAGACTACGTTGTTTGTAACAGTTTGCTATTAGACTAACTAGCGTGCTGTACTTGTGCAAAACCCCAGCAGAGGGTAGCTCCTTTCATCCATCTTTTCTTGTTGCTCTGAGGTCTAGATCAATTTAGGAAGGTGATTGAGTCTTTGGAGCAAGGCTTAATACAACAAGCACGTTTTGCACCAGAAATAATCATCCGTGCAAAACACAGTGTGCTGTATATCTAACCTGGATAAAGCTATCAATTTAGTTATCGAGTATCTCAAATTACTAAAGGAGTCGTTTCAGCTTGTTAGCACAGCCGAGCAGTTAACGAAGATGGGTTCGGGACAGGAGAGGGAGATTAGCAAGGCGAGGCTGTGAGTAAGCGGTGTCTTTTGATTGAGGCATAATACTTTAAAGAATTGGCATCTTCTTAAAGCATTGTTTGATTGAACTTTATATTTGCTAACTTTTAAAACCTTACATTTTCAAGAATTGGACTTACTGAATTAACTTTAAATTGAGTCATTTTGAAAATCTGTAACAACTACAAACTTCTCAAATTAAAATATTTGTATTAAGAGTCTTAACTTTTGAAATATATTTCTAAGGATAAACTTTGAGTGTTTGTTCTGTTTTGCTACTTGACAGGAAAAAAATGACACGAAGACGAAATTCTGGTGCACACCACTCGCTTTTTCGGAGGTTAAATCTGGCACATGCAGAGGTCCATCCGTCTGCGGCTAAGTGCTCATGGTTTAATGTGGCAGCACAACAAGTTCACCATTTCTTTAAGATTTAATGGCAAACTAGCCCCAGCTGCTGGACTAAAGTGTAGCTGTAGACTGGCAGAAAGCAAACAAACTCAATACTCTCTTTGGTCTTGTAACTCTTATAATAATTACAAGATTGTGTATGTTTCATGTGGTCTTTCCTCGCAGATTTTCCAATAATTAGTATGGATATGTTTGACACTTCCCAGTTTAGTCCTGTAGGATGCCTCCTTTAGCTATGCAGTAACTGAACAAGTTTACACTAAGTATATGTACGGAAGTACTTCAGCTAAGAACAGATTGGAGGCACAAGGAGTATAAATGGTAATGCTTGTATAACAGCTATAGGTGATAAACAGAAGTTTGTCTAAAAAATGATTTTAGGACAGTTTCCATTCAACTGGGAAAAACGTTTTAAAGGATGGCTGATGTGTTGACAGAACCATGGGAAACGGTAAAATGATATAAAACATAGAAACTACAGGACATTTAGTTTATAGACCAGATGTGCATGATGTGGCTGATCCGGTTCCACTAAATGTTCCCCACCACACAGACTGTTTACCTCATCAGCCTCAGCCACTTGACAGATGACTTCCCCGGTTGCTGGGTTGATTGTGGGGAAGGTTTTTCCACTCACTGCATCATGCCACTGGTTGTTGATGAACAGCTGAAACATATAAAAGAATCATTACAAGGCTGCAACTGTACCAACACAAAGCTGTTCACATGTTTCAGATGTTTCCTCACATAGAGGAAGTAGACGGGTGGAAAATATTCAGCAGGGTTGATGTGTGACTTAATGTTTGCAGGCTGCAAACTGTCATAGAAAAAGTTCTTAAGCTGATAAAAAAACATCACTTGTATTGGCCCTCCATTGCTTAGCTGTAATTCTTAAAAATGGATAAAGTAACACAAGTTTTATATTCATGCCAGAATCATTTTTGTCACACAAAGAAAGGTGCCAGTTTAAACAAATGATAGATATTTCTCTTTGAATAAAACTGTTCATATTTGAATATCACCAGTTTTTGGACTTGCAGTACATTTAAGATAGTTTGGCAGCAACAGTGTTGCATTTAGCTACTGTAGCTGTGTATTTATGTTGCAAAGCAAACCCCGGTTATTTATTTTTAAAGGAAAGATTTCATTGTGTGCATTTTCGTTCATACTGCATTGCAATAGTCTGTTTAAAGTGATCATATACCAAACAACTAATCAGTGCTAGGGATGTATACCGAGGACCGGTACTTTTTGGTACCGGTCCTTAACTGGGTCGGTACCAGGGTACCGTTAAGATTCTGGACAAACGGTACTGTTATCGGTACTCGGATGGTTTTTGAACGTCTACCCAACTGTCGCGTAATTATGCCACTTCCGCCGTCGACACTAGGTGATGACGCAGCGTCTCTTTGGCGCACTCTAAGCTATCATGTCGGTGAGGACAAAGCGCTCGAAGGTTTGTGCTCACTTTAGCAAAGTGAATGAAAACTCGGCTCGATGCAGTCTTTGTCGGAGAGAAGTTGCGTCCAAGGGGGGTAACACTAGCAACCTCACCAAACACTTGGAGCGATCGCATGGCATTAAGCTAAAGGAGTGCGGCGTGTTTGAGTGCTATGACGTTAGCAAAGCGAGTAAAGTTAGCAGCCCGGCTAACGCTAACTACAGTGCCGTGGCAGCAGCGGCACCCGGTGTCATTTCTCCGACGTCAAGTCACGGTAAGTTTGTTGTAAGTTTGTTGTTAAGTTTGTAGTCATTACAGCATCGATTTTAGCACCACTGATATGTTACGTTAATCCTGTAGGTGGCATGAACAAAGCAGCAGCTACCGCAGCTCAGACAACCCCATTCACAATCGCCAGACAAATGAAGATGACAGCAGAAAGTATGCAGGAATGCCATAGGGTCATCACAAAGTTCATTGTGAAGGATCTCCAGCCCTTTGCTACAGTGGAATCCAAGTGGTTTAGGTAAATAGGCAGTAGTTAGTCCACTTGAAGTCAGTGTGCACTGTTAGCTGTCCTGTTAATAAGATATTAACTAACGTTGTATTGCTTTTTCCGTGATGATGATTGTTAGGGAGATGACCAGAGCCCTTAACCCAGGTTACACCCCCCCTTCCAGAGAAGTGTTGTCAGGCACCCTCCTACCAGCTTGGTACGAAGTTGAAAAGAAAAATCTCATTGCTGAGCTTGCTAACCTGTCAAAAGTGGCCATAACCAGTGATGGGTGGACAAGTATTACACAAGAACACTATGTCACCGTCACACTCCACTATGTGAATGAAGGCTAGTTAAAGCAGAAAGTACTCTCAACCCAGGCAGTATTTGAGTCACAAAGCGGTCCAGTTGAGAATGAAGAGATAGGAGAAGTGCTTGAAGAGTTTGGTGTTAGAGAAAAAGTCGCAGCCATGACAGTTGATAACGCAGCTAATATGGAAGTGGCTGCACGTGAGCTCCAAATCAGAAAGCTTGGATGCTGTGCGCACACTCTTAACCTCAGTGCACAAAAGGTCTACACCATCCAAGCTATCGCCAAGTGGTCTGCGAGGATTCAGGACTGTGTTGTGTGGATCAAGAGATCTTCCATTGTGAAGAACGTGGTAGCGGAGAAGCAGAGACTTGTGGGTAAGAAAATAAGCCTCATTGTTTCAGTATCATCAATCAGACAGGAGGAGCCACAGCAGGACTACATAAATTGATTTCAATGGGTCTTTCCATGTTTCAGGCATGACTGTCCATACTGTTGTCCTGGATGTGAGGACCCGCTGGAACTCACTATATCTCATGGATTGAACGATTTATTGAGATGTACCCAGCCATACAAGCTGCCCTCTTAGATCCACGAGCCACAAAGCTGATGAAGAGAGAGAGGTAATCTAGTATGCTGTTTGATTGGAATTCACAATGACACTGCACTAGTATTTTCCAATTCATAAATAACTATAGTATTAGATGTAGATTAAGTCTTACCATAATAATTATTGAATGATTTAAAAAGTGAATTCATATCAGAATGATTAAAGTTCATGTCATGATAAAACAAATGCAACTGCATGATTGTAGAATAAATACATATTTTAATAATTTAATCTTAGACTTCAAAGGTTCACAGAGGATGACTACAAAAAAGCCCAGGAGTTTGTCAGCGTGATGAGAATAGTGTACAAGTCCACCCTGGCTGTATCAAGTGACAAACAGGCCACCTGCAGCCAGATTCTCCCTATTATGACAAAGCTTGAGAGCCACTTCAAAATTGCAAAGGATGACTCTCCATTTGTGGCCGCCATCAAGGAGCAAGTCTGGGGTAACCTGTCCAGACGTTATCAGGTGCAAAACCCAAAAAGAAAAAACTGCATTATCATCCTAATTCATACATAGCTGGCTGTCCACCGTAGAGGCAAGATATACATCCATATTCATACTCTATATGTATGACACTTCCAATTCCCTTATACAAATTGTACATACTTTGCATTGCACTTCTTTGCTGCTCCTTTGTAACAGCATTTACTCTATTACTCTTACTCTTGCAAAGACAATAGTTAAAATATGTGAAACTATTGTTTGTTTTAATTGTGCATAGGATGGTGATCTTATGGCATTCTTGGAAGAGGCCACCACCATGGACCCTAGGTTCAAGGAGAGGATCAACAAGGAAGAATTCTTTGACCGGCTGATGGAGGTAGCAGTGAGAGAAGTAAGTCAAAAGTCATCACAAGTTAACTTTGAGAATATATGCAATGCACATAACAAATTTATTAAGGCAATCTAATCTTCCCCCAACAGCTGTCAGAGGATGAGGATGTGACGGTGATGACTGAAGCTGAGTTCCAGGGGGGTGAAGAAGAGGATGATGAGGAGGAGGAGGATGTAAGTTTGACATGTTTGTGTGATCCTATGCTGTGTTGCAGCAAAAAGCAATTAACTTAACTTAAAAAATATGTTATTGTTTTATATTTCAGCACCCAAAACCAGTATCTGCACTGGGAGAACTCTTCGCACAGGAAGACAGACAACTGCAAAGGCAGCTCAGGCAGCAGCAGAGTACACCAACAATTCGAGAAAGACTGAAAAAGGAACTTGCAGTTTACAGAGCTCTGTCTCCGATCCCTACTGAACATGACCCTGTCCACTGGTGGTGGGGTAAGACAGACACACTTCCCTTACTCGCACAGCTGTCTTTCACCTACCTCTGCGTCCAGGCCTCTTCAACGCCATCTGAACGAGTGTTCTCAATCACTGGAGACACACTCTGTCCAGAGAGGTCTCGGCTGCTGCCAGAGAAAGTAAATATGTTGCTTTTTCTTAACAAAAACTGTTAAGGCCAAATGTGGCAGGAGAAGTGCCTTCTCTGCACTGTACTGTTTGATATATGGCTGTCTGTACTTACAGTCTGTTGGGTTGAGAAGTGCCTCCTCTGCACTGTTCTGTTTGATGTATATATGGCTGTCTGTGATTACAGTCTGTTGGGTTGAACATCAAGGGGTTTTTGTCATCTCCCTTGTTTTATTTTTTTTTTCTTCTGAGAAGTATATGTATGTGCATAGCTTCTGTTCTATTGAAGCTTTATTACCTTGTGGTAACAAAAAAAGGTTGAATCTTGTAACGTCTTTTATTTTTTACACAAAATTACATGTTGTATCGATAAGAGTATCGATAAGAGTATTGATAAGTATCGGTTTCGATAAGGAGTATCGGTATCGGTATCGATAAAATCCTAACGATATACATCCCTAATCGGTGCTGATAATACTCTATGCTAGAGAGAGATAACCGGCTTCCAGAGGAAAGGTGGAGGAGCAACTGAGGGAAAAGTACAACAAGCAGTACAAGTTCAACCAGTTTTTGACCAACAGGTTTGACTCCGTTATTTTATTCTATTTTACAGCAACTAGCATTTTTTGTATAAGGTATTTTATAGGTTTTTTTAAAAATAAATTGTATATTGTACTTTATTGTTTCTATATTTGCCCTTGTATTTTGACCGTATTTCTATCTATCTATCTATCTATCTACCTACCCAATAGACAAAGGAGTGTGATAATACAGTACATGTTTTGAATTTCTTCAATATAACTATGCAGTGTTCTAAGCAGACCAGATGCCATGCAGCAGATGACAGAATGCTCATTATAACCATACCAGACTTGACTTGGACACTAGCTCAAACAATTGTGTTTTGAAGATATGTTAATGAGCAAAGGAAGCTGTTAATTGGCTGATTTTTTTTTCTGCCTAAACAAACTATATAAACTTATACATTTATATAAATATAAATGTATGACTGAATAAAGTGAATAAACAAACTGACCTTAGGGTTATGGTTAGGGTTAGTTCAGCCACTTTAACAGCCAACTTCAATACAGTTGTCCGTCTCCCTCTTTTTCTGTCTCATCTTTGGGCCTTTTCCTTTTTTCTTTGCAAAGTAGCTCTCCGAAGACGTTTGTTTTCCACTAATCTCAGAAAGCTTGATTTTTTAGGGTATAACGGTCTGTGACTTAAACAGGTACGTGTCAAGCACGCCAAGAGTAGGGCCCTATGAAATCCGTTTTATTTTTTCCCAAATTCCGTTTTATTTTTCCCAAATTCTGTTTTTTCCGTTTTAATTTTTGGGAATTCTGTTTTTTCCATTTTAATTTTTGGGAATCCTGATTTACTCTTATTATACTACTAAAAACAGTGTGTTTTCAATGTAAATAACTCAAATGTACACAAATTAAATAGAAATTACCTTAAATTAATTGAGGGGACAAACATATTTCCTCAATACTGTACCGTAGAGTACACTAAGTGCATCAAAAAAAATTTGACTTCATCATGTCTTCATACAGTAGTATATTTTGTGTTTTTAGGGGTTTCATTGAATAAAAACATGGTCAGCTCTCAGGCAGATCCAGAAAAGCCTCCCAGCCCAGGCAGAGTCAGCTAAGAAGGCTGTGGCTAACGGGGCTAGCTAGCTAACAGCAGCTACTGTTAGCAGCAGTTAACAGTCACTCTGGTATTATATGCAAATAATATGAATCGGACAGTGGCTAACTCTGACGAATTACACCTTTAATTATGATTTCTCAGGTCTGCTTCTTTGCAAAACAACAGTTCACCTGACACATACAAGTCGTTCGGGAACTGCTCGGCTCTGTACTGAGGGGTGAATGTCAAGTTTCTCAGCTTTTTCGCCGACGAAGATGGAGCCGTGGGCAGCCACTTCGCCAGGCTTGCAATGTTTTGACGGGAGAGCTCAGTCTGTGGGGAGGGGGGCGGGGGCGGCGGCGACTTGTTGTGCCACCCAGATTTGGTTCCCCCCGTGCAGTTTTCCCCAGACAAAAGTTCCTCTTCCACACGAGAACAACATTTCAGTGAAATTATGTCAAATTCCGCGATATTCCGTGTTAAAAAGTAGATTCCGTTTTAATCGGCCAATTCCGCGATTCCGTCCGCAATTCCGTGATCGCGGAAATCATAGGGCCCTACAAGAGGAAGAGACGGATGTTGTTAAAAGATAATCCGTTTTTTAAAATAAAACAACTTTCCAAGTATGATCGTCCATATAACGGAAATAAAATAACGTACTTATTCTTTCTCTGCGGACCGGTACCGGTCCGCGGCCCGGTGGTTTGGGACCACTGGACTAAAGGACAACACAGTTTACACTGTTTAAATTTGTTTATGTGGTGGACCCTGCCACCTGTCTAGCTTCAAACAGTGTTCTGGGACTTTATTTTCCTCTGAGAATAGCTGGTTTATTCACTCATTGAAATAGTTTGTATTATTACCTCATTAATATTGTAAATACTATAATTCTGCCTGAATTTCTTCGAAGTCGTCTTGCATGTCTCTTTAGCTTAGAAATGACCCCTGACACAGCGGTCGGCGCACCCTGGTCATGAGGAGGGCACTGTTAATAATCAGTGAGTTATGTAACTTCTGCTCAACACATGAACTTTATCTCTCCAGCTAGTAGTTCACAATGGAAGTCTTCGGCCACACAGTGACACTTGTTTCTCCTCCTTCAGCTGTCACACACATCAGGTTCATGTTAACGTTCACAGTTACTGTGTGTGGACCTCACTAAACCACACAGACGGTAACGTTACCTGACCACAACAGTCCATGTTAGCTGAGTCCTCTCTCTGCACTCACACTCAACATACGGATTTGTTTGTCTGCAGCAACAGCACAAAACACACACACACACACACACACACACACACACACACACACACTTGTTGATTGCGCAGTTGGCCCGTGTCCAACTGCTGATCGTTGAGTCTACCTACCTTGTTGTAGTGGACGTCGGGCTGGGTGTTGGGTGCTGGGATGGCGGCCGCTGAGAAGTGACGCGCCGGCAGTCTGTTGAGTCTGAACAGAGCCTGAGAAACCACTGTCCGGATCATGGTGCTGACTTCACTGCACTGCTCAAACAACACTGCTTCTGCTTCTGCTGCTGCTGCGTCTTCCTCGGATATTTGTCGGCGGGTAGCACACAGCTCCTTCAGCAGCCGCGAGAGCCTCCCAGCGGCAGCGGTAGGTACTGACACCGCCGCTGAGAGGACAGACCAGAGACAGACAGACAGACGCCTCCTCATCATTATGAAATTCTTTATTGAAGTGTGCATGTCAAACAATTTCACAAGTACAAAAAACTGTGCAAAATGCACAGAACAATGAATACAAACTTAACAAATACACAAAAATTGTAATTTCATAAGTTAAACACTTAGAATAGAATAGAATAGAATAGTCTTTATTGTCATTGTACAGGAGAGTACAATGAAATTGAGGGTGCTCCCGCAGCAACAAAATAAAAAAAAGTAATAGTAATATAAATATAAATAAATTATATATATATAGCCCTTAAAGGTGCTAAAGGGAGGTGGGAGGAGGTAGATTGGGTTTGTTCTTGTCGGGGGGGGGGGGGGGGTTTGTGAGTGTATACGTAGTAGTTCGGATGGCCCAGGGGAAGAAGCTGTCTGTCAGCCTGCTGGTGTGGGACTTTGTTGACCTGTAGCGTCTCCCAGAGGGCAACAGATCAAACAGGGGGTAGGCAGGGTGTGAGGGGTCTCCTGTGATGGTCTTGGTTCTCCTGAGGCAGCAGGATGTGGCGATGTGTTCCAGGCTGGTCAGAGGGCAGCTGATGATCTTTTGGGCAGTGTTTATGACCCTCTGCACCGCCTTCCTGACCTCAGCTGTTGAGCCTGCGTACCACACACCCAGACAGTCAACAGTACGCTCTCCACAGAGGAGTGATAGAAGGCCAGCAGCAGCTTTGTGTCCAGTTTGTTTTTCCTGAGGACACGCAGGAAGTGTAGTCGCTGCTGAGCCTTCTTAACCAGGGCCCTGATGTTGTAGGTCCAGGAGTGGTCTGCGGAGATGTGGGTGCCCAGAAACCTGAAGGTGGTGACAGTCTCCACCTGTTCTCCCTTTTTGAGGAGGGGGTTGTGGTCATGTCTGTTCTTCCTGAAGTCCATGATGAGTTCTTTTGTCTTTTGGATATTCAGGGTCAGGTTGTTGTCTGAGCACCATAGCGACAGTTCCTCCACCTCGGCCCTGTACGCTGTCTCGTCCTCGCCTCGGATGAGTCCAACCACTGTGGTATCATCCGCATATTTAATAATGCGGTTGGTTGGGTGAGTTGGAGAGCAGTCGTAGGTGTACAGGGCGTACAGAAGAGGGCTCAGAACGCAGCCATGAGGGGAACCAGTGCTGAGTGTGAGTGCAGTGGAGTGGTGGGGGCCGAGTCTCACAGACTGTGGGCGACTTGACAGGAAGTTTCTAATCCAATTGTAGGTGGGGAGGGGGATCTGTAGTTCCAGCAGTTTGGTGATGTCTGGAATTATGGTGTTAAATGCTGAGCTGTAGTCCACGAAGAGCATCCTCACATAGCTCTTCTTTTTCTCCAGGTGGCTCAGCGCTGTATGGAGTGTGAGGGCGATGGCGTCCTCTGTAGAACGGTTTGCCCTGTAGGCAAACTGGTGGGGGTCGAGGGAGGGAGGGAGGGAAACTGATTGCTCCAAGCACTTCATGATTACAGACGTCAGAGCGATAGGTCTGTAATCATTCAGGCTGTCTATGGCAGGTTTTTGGGGATGGGGACGATGATAGAGGCCTTCAGACATGTGGGGACGGTGGCATGTGTCAGGGAGAGGTTGAAGATTTTGGTGAGGATCCCTGCCAGTTGGTCTGCACATGCTTTAATCACCGCCCCTGGGATACTGTCAGGACCAGCAGCTTTTCTGGGGTTCACTGCTCTTAAGTTTTTTTCTCACCTTGTGCTCCTGGAGAGAGAGAGGTGGGGTGCTGGAACCAGGGGGAGGCAGTGACTGCAGGTGTGTGGTGTGGTCTTCTCAAAGAAGCTGTTTAGCTCCTCTGCCAGTGTGCTGCTGCTGTTGGAGGATGTGGGAGGGGGGTTGCCTTTGTAGTTGGTTAGGGCCTGGATGCCCCTCCACATCTGACGCGGGTTATTGTCCGTCAGGTATCCTTCTATTTTGTTCTTGTAGGAGACCTTGGCCTGTTTGATGCCCCTCCTCAGGTCAGCTCTGGCAGTGCTGTAGAGAGCTCTGTCTCCTGTCCTGAAGGCCGAGTTACGAGCTCTGATCAGGGTCTGGACTTCCTTTGTCATCCAGGGCTTTCTGTTTGGAAAGATCCGGATGCGTCTATCCTCGGTGACGTTATCTACACAGCACCTGATGTAGAAGAGGGCAGACTCGGTGTGTGTGTCCAGGTCCTGATCTTTGAAAATGTTCCAGTCTGTGCAGGCAAAGCAGTCCTGCAGCTGGTTGAGAGCATTTTCAGGCCAGGCTTTGATGGTCTGGGTGGCTGGTTTTGTTTGCCTTCTGAGTGGGGTGTAGGCAGGGAAGAGGAGCAGAGAGAGGTGGTCTGATTGTCCGAGGTGGGGGAGGGGGGTCGCTCTGTAGGCATGCTTGATGTTAGAATAAACATGATCAAGTGTGTTTTCTCCCCTGGTGCACACTTGACGTGCTGGTGAAATTTGGGGTGAACAGTCTTGAGGCATGCTTTGTTAAAGTCCCCAGCAATGATGTGCACACCATCCGGATGAGCCCTCTGTTGTTTACATACCATGAGCTCAAGCTGGCCGAGTGCTGTGCTAACGTTAGCATGGGGAGGGATGTAAACAACGGTTACTATGGCAACCGTTATTTCCCGTGGCAGGTAGAAGGGTCGGTACTGAACAGACATGGCCTCTAAGTCTGGTGAGCAGTGGGTGTCTATCACTCTGCTGTCCGAGCACCAGTCCTCAAGCACATAAACACAGAGTCCCCCTCACATACTCTTACCGGAGGCTTCGATCCGGTCGCAGCGGTGAAAGGTGCGTCCTGCAAGCTCCACGGTAGCACTGGGGATATGCGGGCGCAGCCAGGATTTGCTAACAATCAAAAGACAACAGTCACGGATGTGGCGGTTGTAGGCGATCTGTGACTGCAGCTCATCTATCTTGTTCGCAAAGGATCTTGCGTTTGTGAGGAAGATGGATGGTAGCGGAGGTCTGTTCTTCTGGTGATGATACACGAGCAGCTGCGTTCTGGACCAGTTGGAGTTTATGGAGTGATTTCCACAGAAGACCATGGAGAAGAGAATTACAATAGTCGAGATGGGATGTAATCAGGGTGTTTACGAGAATGGCCATGCAGGTTGGTGTAAGTGAGGGAAGGAGACGATTGATGTTGCGTAGATGGAAGTATGCAGACCGGGTATCATTATTGATGTGGGCTTCGAAGGTTAAGGCTTTGTGACCTTACTCTGAAACAGAAAGTGAATAGCTCTGCTTTGTTCTTACAGGACGATGAGGAGCAAATTCCTCCACAAGGCTGTCGACAGGATTGATCAAAGAAACATCAGTTTAATGAGAACCACCATTTCACAGAGCACCATTAGGAACAGCAACATTTTCCAGCTCCTCCTGGGGGATCCCAAGGCACTCCCAGGCCAGATGACATGTATTATACCTCCAGTGGGTTCTGGGTCTGAACCTAATCGGTCGGACTATTGGATATCTATCAGGGACCAATAACCAGACCGGAAAACAGTCTCAAAGAATTGTTCACTTTAAATGTAAACATTTAGAAAATATGTAAACTCAAACAAACAGTGAAGGAAATCACAGAAAACTGCTCTTTACAATATAATAATGTATTAATGTTAACAAATTGGTCAATAATCAGTAATACTTCAATCAACAAACATCTATCATTCAGAGAGAGAAATAGAGAGTGAGAGAGAATAATGAATGTCTGAATAATGTGTCCTTTACATAGCAGGAAACAGACTGTGCCACTGACTTCAGACCAGCTCTTTGTTGGTCTATGGCGCAGTCGCTTTCTGCTGCCTCAAGATAACAATCTGCCATCAGTGCACCTGACAACAGCTCACTTTAATCTCACTTCACCAACACACCCAGGGGTGCAGGTACATTCGCTATTCACACAGTGTGAGGGCTGGGCATGAAAATGACAACAGCGTCAGTCTGAAACTAGGAAGGACACTTGTGCTTCGCCGATTGTAACATAGAGCCCATTGTCTCCTCCCCCCATGCTCATGGACAGTCAGGTGAAGTTCCTTAGTCCACAAAAAACATTTCTGGAGTTTCACAACTAAACAGTGTTGCAGCATTCTGCTACATCCTCAGCAGTTTCTTGATACAAATTCAAGCCAACTATGTCACTTAGCTGACAGTCACTGATCTGGCAACGCAGTCAAGCTCAAGGCTTGATATATTGCAGCCTTTGTTTCTTTTTCCACTTTTCCAAATATTTTCATTTTTTTTAAAACTCAGCTCGTCCGGCTGAAAATGTTTTACATTGAAAATGTACATTCAGCGACTCCTCAAACCTCAAGGTAATGAATAGAACAAAACAGAAACACTCAAACACTTCATTGAAAGTGTAGTGGAAAATTCTCCTTTGTGAGGTAGAGAGTTGCTAAGTCTCCGAAAAACTTCAGACTTCAGCGTATGAATCAGATCTCATTTAATAACACGCAGCGTGGAGAAGAAGGCAAGAGCGTTCTCTCCCGAACTCTGAATTGTTACCCATTAAGTACAGAACAGAGAGGAGGTTACTTTCATTTACAACAGTCATAAAACATCTTCTTTACAGAATAATGACTCTTTGATATTTGGGTGTATCCTGTCTTCCCAGGACAGTGACCCTTTGATGTAACAGATGGGACAGCAAATGTCATCTTATCTAAACTTGTGTATCTTCCCATGTGGGGATGTGCCCCCACCTGTGGCTCTTGTGACACCTCAGGCAGTGTGACAGTCTCTCTCCCCCCTCCTGTCCTTACAGCACATTTGATAACAAAAGGAAGACTATGTAATTTTCTCACATTCTTCCCTTTTGACACAAAAGTGTCAACATAACATTCTGAGAAATTACATTGAAAGTTTAAAAAATAGGAAAGGAAATGTTTAACAACTACAAAATGTTTACAGCTAACAGTTTTCTACTGTGAATAACAAAAAACAAAAACAAAAAACAAACACACACAAAAAAATCCATTAAAACAATTAATCTTAAAGAAACAGAATTATACCAACTCGTCATTTGAATCATCATATGGGTTTCCTGGGGCCCATTACATCATAGAGTTCATCAGCATCTAAAGCCCCAGGGTTTCCACTCATTTTTTATTTTTTGTATTTTTTTCAAACAGTTCTCTTTTTCTCCTGATCACCTGCTCTGTGGCAAGTTTTAGTTTATGCCCTTTCAGGATTGTTTGATCCTGCATCGGTTCTTCTGTGTCTTCTGCTCTCGTAGACAGTCCATTTTTACCCTTCTGAAAGAGATGGGGTGTCTGAGTATCAGTATGGATGATATCAGTGTGATTTATGGGTGCAAGTGAATCAGTTGGTTGTGTGAAAGATATGAATATATGAGGACGTTTGGAGTCCAAATTTCACTCCGTTGAAAAACAGGATTGGGCAACGGTCATTGTGGTGACCAACCCAATGATGAAATCCAGCCACAATCGTCCAACGGTGTCCCCTCTCAGCACTCCACAGGTTAGGTCGTTGTCCTTCCTTCAGTGGCATGGCTCGGAAAAGGCTTGCACTGGGATGCCTTGATCCAGGTGTCTCTCTCAGCTATCCGGACAGCAGTGGGCATTGTTAGCAGCACCTGATGTGGTCATGTCCACCGTGGTTGACTCCAGTGCTTCCTCCTCAGGTCCTTTACCACTATCCAGTCTCCAGGCTGGATATTGTGGAGTTTGCACCAACATAGGCTCCAGAAGGACCGCTTTCACCTATGGAAGATTAGCTTCAAAGAAACATGGTTAAATGCACAACACTAGCTTAAACTATCGGCATCCAATCTGGTGAGAGTTAACCTGTTTTGAGGAAAACGGGGTGTTAATTATCTTCAAAGGACAGCCAGTGATTATCTCGTAAGGAGACAGTCTAGTCATCTTATGTAGGCAGCCTCTCATAAAATCAATGCAAGGTAAAAACTCAATCCATGACATATCTGTTTCTGCCATCAATTCAGTCAATTTTGTTTTTAGGGTCTGGGTAGCGCGTTCCACTGCACCTCCACTAGCTAACACAATGTGATTTTAGGTTTATGTGCAGGTTTTTTGAGATGTTTTGAATAAAATTATTTACTTTTATTTATTATCATTTTTATTATTATTCATTATTATTATCATTTATTTGTAAGTGTGATCCATTATAACTTGTTAATTATTTATCTATTTATTTAATTAGTTATTTATTCATTTATTTTACAGAGGACAGTACAGGACAGTACTTTTTTATAAAGTTATGTGAGTCATTGTCAGCAACACATTTTGCTAGTGTAGCAGTTTAGCTGGGGTAAGGTGGGCGGTTTTTCCTGTAAATAAAAGACTTGACCACATGTGGGACATGTACATTAAGATGGCACATAGTAACAATGTCAATTGTGGCCAGAACTGCTTCAGTAGCAGCTGCTACAGCCTTGAGGCATGCAACCATACCTTACCCTGTTGTGGACATCCCTTTGAATAGTATCGAACAGGTCGTTTGTCACCATGTGACTGAGTTAGAATTTTCTGTCATAAAACTCATTACATTCAGAAAAACAAAAGATTAAAAAAATGTGGAAGTGTCGGGTAGCCCTAGGCAAAGGGAACTCGATAAAGCTTGTTTTAAGTCAGTAAAAGCTTTCCCTGTGTCAGGAGTCCAAGTCAAATAGTCAGTCATGGCCAAATGTCTACCCCCATATGTGATGTCATATAGGGGTTGGGAGATCTCCACAATTGTATCAAATCCATGGACAACAATAGCCTGCTAAATTCAATAAGGCAATCGTTTTTTGGTTTTGTTATTTTCATTCGCAGATTTTTGAAACATCTAAGATTGTGGATGTAATCGGGACCCAATTCACGACCTTCCGGAGTAAAATAATGCATTTCATTTTTTAAAAGAATATGCAAACTTTTCCTTTAAAAATGTAGGATCGTTTTCTGCCAGAAAACTAAAATGGAAACACTGTCTCAGTTTGACAGTGCTCCTGCATAGGAAAACATATGCACAAACATTGTCAACATACTGGACAAGTGTATTATCACACAATGGGCTCTATCTTGCACTAAGCGCAATTGACTTTGTACACTGGCGCTTGTATAATTCCTATTTTGCATTTGACGCACATTGGAATTTTCCCTCCGCAGTCTTTAAATTAGGGAATGAATTTGCGCTCCCGGGGGCGGTTCAGTGAAAAGAGGAGGCGTGTTCGCAAACGTTCACTGGTGCTATTTTGCTGTTTCAGAAAACAGTTCCGCAACAGACCAGGAAAAACCTTGTCTAAAGTCAGTGGCGCTTATTCAGATGCTATTTTAAGGGCGCATGCTTGGCCATAATGTAGCGTGTGCTCAACGTGCATACACTTTGCTTCTCTCATCTACAAGGAAGCAGTTCCCATTTTTGCAAACCATACAAAAAAGAAAGTTGAAAGGAATTAAACAGAAGAACTAATTATTTTTCCCTCTGATATGCGACGCGCCCAACGTAGCCGTGAGAGTCCGGAAGGGGCAATGCGCGATGTGCTCCTAGTGGAGCTGGTGGACGGAGATGGAGTGGGAGAAGGAGGAAGGGGCACAACAGGAGCAGGTGGTGCATTTGGAGACTTGAGGCAATGCGCCTGAGAGGCCGCAGCAACATCGCCATCCGGTCAAAACAGGCATTAATACCTTGCCGCATCCCGGACAGTGCGGTCCGGTCTGACAATGCTGCCACGGCGTGTAGTGGGTCTGGATCCTCTGCACCTTGGTGTTTGCGCTGCTCCCTCCTCAGCTGGCCCTTGCGCACTGCTCGGCTTGTGCGCACTGCTCCTGAGGCCCAATGCGATGTCCTGGGGATGCCAGAAACAATTGTGGCAATTTCATCCCATACCCGTTTAACCAAAGCTAATCTGGATGGGTTTCTCCCATCCCCATACAAGGCCACTTCTTGGTCTTTTACAGCCCTGACAAGAATGTCGGTCTCCTCGGCTGTGAACCGCTCCTGGCGTGCACCTGGCAAATTCGCCATTATAATAGCAATCTGCCATGGAACAAGCGCGCCTGCTTTTAAAGGGAATGTGAGATGACGCTCTGATTGGTTTATTGCATGTTACGCCCAAACCACACCTATGAATAATGTAGCTACTTCAGACCAACCCATTTTAGATTTGCGTCAGGCGCAAGAGTCATTTATCCCGCCGGCATAATAGCAACAGCGCCTGAGATCCGCAACTGCAATCCAAAGTGAAAATTGGAAAAGAAAACCCTATGGCATCTGCATCCAAGTATAACATTTTTACCATTGATAGTGAAAGCAACCCAGATCTGTGAGTCAGGATGAACAGGAATGCTAGAATATGCATTTGTTAAATCAATAACTGAAAAACCCAGTCTGATAGAATGTTTAACATTAGTGTTAGAACATCTGCTGGATGCTGACCAGCTTCATTTATGACCCTAAGGTGTTTTAATGATCTCCACCCCCCATTTGGTTTCCTTCCAGGCAAGATGGGGGAGGTACATGGTGAGATTTAGGAAGTCAACAATGGCACCTTAATTTATGCTAGGCTGACAGCTTTAGGGAATTTTGCATCTTTTATATCCCCCAAAATTTAACTTGCTTTCAGCCCCCAAGTTATTAATAGTGTGAGAAGCAAATTTCTTAGTCTTAAGCAGTCAATCAGTGTTTCTGTGTGTGTGTGTGTGTCTAATCATTACTTGTGTCTAATTGTGCTCATGTCTACGTGCTTGTTCAAATGCTCTAACCTTCCTCCACTGTCTCCTCTGGTTGTGTCCTGATGAATGAACAGACACCTTCATGTGGTGCATGTGGCCAGGATTCTTCTGGATCTTGCCTTTCTTGCTGATTAAGCTCAGGGTTCCCATCATGTTCCCTCTGTAGCATCGGTCTTCTCTCAGTGCTGTTACATTTTCATTGATAGATGGATGTGTATTCAGTCTTCTTCTCCTCTTGCTTTTTGTTATTAGACTGCAATCTTTGTTCAGGATTCTGTGACCCCCCAAAAACTCCAGTCTTTGTGTCAGGTGCCTCCTCTGCAACCTCCTTCATTTCATTCAGTTAGTATGGCCTGTATACAAACACTTCTGGATCTCAATGACAGTCTGCATTCCTGTTTGCCTCGGCATGGAATCAGGGAAACATCATCCCTTCTGTGATCTTCACTCCGCACCGAATAGTCAGCAGAATCTGCTATTGGAGAAAAGTCTTTCTTGGAGAAGCAGGTTAATTTGTTGCTGTTCAGGAGAAAGGAAGACAGCTGAAAAATCAGAGTGTATTTGTTTTCTCCCCTTCTTTCTTAAAGTCATCTTGGGGTGCTTGACCACATGTGGAGAAGGTGTCGCTGAGGGGTGTAGGTGTGGAGACAGCAGGGAGGAGGTCCATTTCATAAATTCTAGTCCTACATTCTTTTCTCTTTCTTTTTCTTACTCAAACCCTCTTTTCACATTTCTTTCAATCCCGCTACTGATTTTGAAAAAACAACTTATCAGTCCATCTTTTTCTTCCCTACTTTCATTTGACCTTTTCTTTCAACATACTCTAATCCATCTCAAACATTCTGTGCTTAATTTGCCTTTTAATGGAAACACCTCAAGGGTGACAAAATGCCAAAGTTGAAATCCTTAACCACATTTTCCCCATTTGTCTGCTCTTAAATCAGCAGAGCCTGTAAAAAGTTCAGATACATTTCTTAATTTCCCCATTTTTAACCCTACCCGCACCCATATAGCATACATTCTGTATACTAGTCACTGAATGTCACAACAAAGTTTATTCTTTATACTTATTTCATATATTTTTATCACTCATACGCCCATTTTATCATAGTGGGGCCTCATATAATGGTATACTGTATCATATCATTATTACAGTATCTCACATAAGATCATATTATTATTATATTCTATTATATTCTTATTTTACCTGTTATCAGGTTTTCGTCGACCACTATTTAATATCTACTCATCAGTAAGTAGCATCTGAAATATCTACAGTCGCTTGAAATTTTCTTCACACCATAGATATATATATAACAATCAGTTATTTCGCCTGCTTTACTTGTTATGTGCTGACAGCCTCGCGCTGCGTTATTCGGTATTTTAGTTTCGTTTTTTTTTGTTATTTTACTCTCTCTCTACTTTTTTCTCGTTTTTTTTACCCAAAACCACACAGGTATTACAAGGGAAATACTAGAACTGCAAGCAGTTATGAACGGGGGCCAAGCCCCCCCGCGCAACTCGGACCCCACGCACCGCAGAGCCCACGGAAGTAGGCCCCAAAGGATGACGGGCTCGGGGCAAAAGTGAGGACACAGGCCAACGTCTGAGCCGTGGTATTCGCTGTAATGGGAAGTGCACTGGAAGTGCAAAAGGCTGAATGTGTGCCGATTTGGATTTGTTGTAATAAGCCACGCCCGCATTGACCAGTCATGACCACCTTCAAGATATGGCCTCAGGATTGGCCCTACATCGTACGACCAAATTTCGTAAAAATCGGTGTAGCCTTTAAAGAGATATAAAGTTCCCATATTTTTAGCACCCCTTAGTGGCCAAAAATTCGCCAAATTCAGCTCATCCCTTTCCAGTCTCATGGCAACCAAGGATCTCAAATTTGGTGTTAATAGCATTTAGTTTGACCGAAATATCAAACAGTTTACATTTTTATAGCTAGCTACAGAAATTTGTTTGTTAATAAGTTGCTTATTTTTTGACCAAGCAAAATTCTTTTGATACCTTTAGATGAGGTCCAGTTGAAGAGTGTATGTGCCAAGTTTCACGCAGATCGGACAAAATCCCAAGGAGGAGTTTGAAAAAGTAAGTTTTCCAGTTTTTGCGATTTTGCGAAAAAACTTTCGAACCGGAAGTGGGCGTGGCCAATCGCAAAGTGATTCAGCTCAATTCAGGGAATCTGGGGATACAAGGTTTTTGAATGTACGACATACAGTTTGGGAGTTATAGGCAAAAACGTGTTGGCCTAGGTCAGCGGTTCCCAAACTTTTTTTGCGGAGCACCCCCTTCTACGTCCCAACCGGGCTGACGCACCCCCCCCCCCAAAAAAAATGCAACATAGCTTTGTTTTATCGCCATATAAAGACTCATGTTTAATCATGCGCAAATAACCACAACATGCATGACGATAACAACATCAACAGAGTTTCAATATCATACAACAAAGTTACTCACAAGCTTCCACTTTGAGGAGGATGAGTGACAGACAGGCTCAGTAACAGAAAGCACGATTTTGACATAAGTGTTATATTTTCAGCCGCGTAAAAGAAAAATTGCAGCAGTATTAAATAACCGTGGAGCTAACATCAACATCATCATAAAACAACAGTTATGGAAATTAGAACGACAGAACATTGAATTAAATTGCAATGCAGTTACAAACGATCCACAACATTAAAGAGCATGGGCTCAGAAACAGGTATAAATAAATAAAAACGAGGATCAATCTGAAACTTTACAAGTGAGATAAAATTACACACGATCCACAAAATTAGTAACAAAGAGGATGGGCTCAGAAACATAAGATAGGCCTAAATTAAAAGAGCATAAAAGAGGATCCATCTGGAACTTTTCAAGCGCGGTGCAAAAGTCGCTCAGCCTGCAGCAAGAGAGGGAGAGAGAGAGAGAGAGAGAGACGGGGAGGAGGATGTGTGAGTATTCCCAGTAGGCCTATATTTGTAGCAATAATATCAATACCGACAAAGACTTACCCATATTAATGCAATGGATGGGAGCCAGGTGGACAAGGAGGGAAAGGTGGATAAGGCGGTGGCGGGAGTAGAAAAAAAAATTAAAAATCCTCCAAATTTATGTAATGAGCTATGACGTGTCTAGGTGGAAAAGCCATGCGATATCCAATGGGGATGTCTCGCTCTGCTGTCGTCCCTCAGTCAGGTCGGTCCCAGAGAAATTGGGACTCGAAACTCGTCACCTCTCTGATGTGTCTGCAGCTGAGCACTGTGATGCATGTCTCTCTCCCCGGCCGGGAGAGTTATCATACCGTAAATTACCGAATAATAGCCAGGGCGTTTATTTGGGACCAGGTGGCAATGCGTGACAGGAGTTTAGTTCCTTCCTCTCAAAACCCGGGATGAAAATGTCACACACTTCGCCAGCTTCTCGGTGAATTCTCTGGCATCCTTCTGCAAGTGAAGTTGTTGTGGCGGAGGAAACGATTCAGCCAACCAGCACTCGCTGCAAACTCCTCATCTCTGCTGTCACTCACGGTGCGGACATTTGTTTCTCCATCGTCCTGATCATTCTGCGGGACACTCTCTCGTGGCGTGCCCGTTTGCTGATCACCCATCCCCGCATGTTTATCTCCAGCTTCCTCGCTAGACTTCTTCCTCCCTCCAGCAGGCAGCCTGGTCCTGCTGCTGTCCTCCTTGGACAGACGCTGAAGCTCAGTTTTTTTCACCAATCTCTCAATCTCTTGGGGTCGACGGAGAGACGTCTAGGCGCAGCATAAATAAATAAATAAATGAATAAAAATAAAATAAAAAACGACCGTCCATCGGCCCACCGGAAAAAACCCCGGTACTCCCGATGGCCAGTCCACCCCTGCAATAGCAGTTTCTCCAGTGGCTATGTGTGTGTGTGTGTATGTGTGTGTGTGTGTGTGTGTGTATGTGTGTGTGTGTGTGTGTGTGTGTGTGTGTGTGCGTTATCAAGTTACTGTTCAATGAGTAACTTTCCCTGATCAACGATGTCGGTAAATGGATGGGCTGTGCTACAGCAGTAGTTGCGTGGTGGTGTTTAACACGGGCCCTTTAAATTTAGAAGCAAGAACGAACAGGGTGACTAAGCGACTTAGGTGGATTGGACAAGGTGGATTTTACTCTTTGTGTGCTTTCGGTCTGAACGCACAGACACTGTAATATTTTTACACCAGACCACCATTACATTTTTCATCTCGCGCACCCCCTGGTGGCGGCTTGCGCACCCCCAGGGGTGCGCGCACCACACTTTGGGAATCCCTGGCCTAGGTTATAGCGCCCCCTGCAGGCGGATATATGTAGTTTTTTGTGTCTGAGATATTCGCAGGAGTCTGGACCAACCCTCCAAATTGCACCGCCCTCCCTTGCACGGTTTAGCCTGCAGCACCACTTTTAGCCGGAGAAAAATAAATATAAAAATCTTTACAATTACAAAAAAGGCGCTCCTCATTGAGCCCTTTAACTCAAAACATTCCATAAACACACAGCTTTATATGGAATGACGTCTCTTCACACGGACGTTTTTAACTCACACAGTCAATACCTCTTTAGGATTTACATGGAAATTTAGGCCTCTATAACGCGGACCTGTTATAACTGATTTTTCTACCACAAAGGATTTAGATTACGAAAGTCAACCTAGGCTTTTAGAATTGAGCAAATGATTCAAAACGCCATACTCACTTATTCGGTGGAGCGCCCGTTGTCCGCCATCCGCGCCTGGCTTCAGGTGGGATCCTGTCCTCCGTTTGTCGGAGCGGAACTTTCCCTGCCGGCAGTTCCCTTCAGTTCAGGCGCAGGCGACAGTCAGCGGAACGTCCATCTCCATCCTCGTCGCTAAAAATGTAGTGGAAAATTCTCCTTTGTGAGGTAGAGAGTTGCTAAGTCTCCGAAGAACTTCAGGCTTCAGTGTATGAACCAGATCTCGTTTAATAACACGCAGCATGGAGAAGAAGGCAAGAGCGTTCTCTCCCGAACTCTGAATTGTTACCCATTAAGTACAGAACAGAGAGGAGGTTACTTTCATTTAAAACAGTCATAAAACATCTTCTTTACAGAATAATGACTCTTTGATATTTGAGTGTATCCTGTCTTCCCAGGACAGTGACCCTTTGATGTAACAGATGGGACAGTAAATGTCATCTTATCTAAACTTGTGTATCTTCCCATGTTGGGGATGTGCCTCCACCTGTGGCTCTTGTGACACCTCAGGCAGTGTGACAGTCTCTCTCCCCCCTCCAGTCCTTACAGCACATTTAATAACAAAAGGAAGACTATGTCATTTTCTCACAAAGGGCTGGGGTGTGCAGGGCTGAGCTGGACAGGACAGGTTAGGTAGGGGCTGGGAAGGGCAGGGCCTGCTTGGACTGGACTGGGCTGGACTTAATGGCACATTGTACAGCTGTGGTCAGAGCACTTGATTTTCCTTGGCTTTCTGAAAAAGATTTTGAGAGCCTCCTCGTAGGGGAAGTCTTGCACTGATGGGTCACTGATCGAAATCCTCATACACGCCTCACCTAGATTTTCACGTTTTTCAAGGGGGGTGGGGGCCCACGTTGGTGGGGCGGGCTGCCCCGCCAACAGAATGGTAGGGGAAACACTGGGATAAGATTTATTGCCAAGAAGCATTGTTACAAGAAAGAAATAATCTACCAAACTCAAATTTCTTTACTTTTTTTTTGCTATATTTATTAACAGTAAATCTACTTGCACAGAAAGAAGTATTTGTGTGCAATAACCCTTTAAAACTAACCAGAAACAAGTGTTCCAGAAAAACAGCATCCTCTACTGCAGGAAGAACCCAGTCGGTGGTATAGTTCTCCTATACCATGTTCCTGCAGTAGAGGATGCTGTTTTCAGGAAGTCAGCATCAGTTGTGTGTAGTGTTGTGTGGGTCATATTGTTGAACTGCCAGCATCCACAGGTTGTACTGCATTCACACAACAATTTGTATCAATTTAGTAAATCACAAGAATCAGAAGAAGAAACATAGAATGGCACCCCTGGGTGCCTGGGTAGTCCCGCTGTACAACCAGGGGAGGAGGGAGCTGTGGGCCATGATGAATTTATGGTTTAATCACACCACAAGAGACACGAATTAGCTATTTAGCAATTGTATGTTCAGTGGTGTTAATGGGATGTGCTTCTGGTTTTCTTGTGGTTGGTTTGTAAAAAGAGTTGGGGGACATAGTGCAGAGAGATTGGATATACATACTGTACAAGTGGATCTTCAGCCCACAGGTCCCTCCAGCAAAGACCATCCAATGAGAATGCTCCTGCAAGGGTTCTTGTTTTGAGATTTGTCAACCACCAACATAAAAAACAGGTTTTTACAAAACAATTAAAATCCGAAGAGATTAGATAAAGATTAGATAAACTAAAGGTCCAACAGAGAGAAGGTATGAAGACAATTAACTCTGCATGGGAAGAGCAGAGGACTTACTGACCCTGAGGAGCAAAGCCTCCATCTCTGGGGAAGAAAGGCTGGACAAAGGACTACATCAAATAGACTGGCACATAGTCAGAGGGAGACATTGTTGAGCGACACCGAAAGTTGGGACTCTAAATTGCCAACTTTCTGTGGCGACTTGATCTGATTAGTTGTGGTTATTTCACTCCACCTTTGGAAGATATATGTATATCGTTGCCCTATTCATACTTACAAGAGAGTAGTTTAAAGATTGTGGAGGAGCAGGGCTGAGGGGGAGGGAGGTTAAAACATGCAGAAGGTGGAATGGTCAAAGGCTTAAAACTAAGAAACCAGGACTGAAATGGGAAATGCAGAATATACCAGGGACGAAAATCACTTCCTCAAATGTTAATGGATGCATAATCCAATAAAAGGGGGGCAAGATTCCTAGAGGAACCCATTCAAATGAAAGGGAACATATAAAATCCAAGGATTAGGGTTTAAACATGTCTACTTATAATGGCATGAGTCTGGCACCAAGAGAGGGGCAGCAGTCCTAATTATTAAAGCTCACACTAATGAGCACATACTGGAAAGGAGAGACAGAGAAGGGAGGTATGTATTGATGAAGGAAAGCTTGAAGGCACTAAGACCACTACAGTAAATGTGTATGAATCCCCAAATAGTAATGGGACTTTTACAGGGAAATAAAAACATCTTGGCCCCAGAGGTCAAAGGAATATGTGGTGGTGACTTTAATATCAAACTGAATGATAAACTTGACTCATCACAACCAAGAACCAGACAAACTAGAACAAATAAGGAAATTAAAGCTGCAAGCAGGGATGAACGGGCCCTCGCAGTCCATGTGCGCCGGGGCATGCTGCCGTCAGGCTTGTTCACGCAACACCTTCTGTTGAGGTAGCCGTACCTTTATAATTTAGTGCCCTGCTATCGCTGGTATTAAATAACTTACGCTGAAGTCAGAAAAACTCCCTGCAATCTACATGAAGAACAAATATTGAGTGGACTACCACTGTTTTACCCTACAGACTCTTAAACAGAGGTTTGTATCCATTAGCAAGGCAGCACTGCCCTCTGGTGGAGAAAGCCTATCCACTCAAAAGTGAAGCTATTTCAGCTGTTTTTTTGTCATTTAGCCATAAAAGCGCCATCTATTGGCCGATTTGCACCAAATTTTGCACAAATGCTCATCGGGTCATGGAACACAATTAACAAAAGTGTTTTGTTAATTGGACTGTATTTGGTCACGATATGCAAGACTGTCTGTTTTGGACACAATGTGCAGAAATTTGTTGTTTTATATTTTGGGCGTTTTCCACAGAAGCTACATGCAAAGTTTGGTGCAATTCGTTCAAATTGCCTAGAATGGGAGCAAAAGGAAAGTTACCATGAAAGTGGGTGTGGCCTACACCAAACAATTCAGCTGAATTCAGGGAACACGTAGATATAAGGTTTAACAAAGTGCAACATATTATGTGGGAGTTATGGGCCAAAAATGCCTTTGCATTGAAAATAGCGCCACCTGCTGGTCATTTTTGGTGCGTGAGTAACAGGGGCCATTCTATAGCACCCCTATGAATTTCATCTCCATAAGTGTTATGGTGTGGGCACAGACTGCCACCAGAGCGCCACCTACTGGCGGATCAGTAAACCGTTCGTCAGCTGTCCTCAGGAGGGCACTGACAATAATTGTACTAATTTTTGTGTTAATCCAATGAACCGATGTGGAGATATAAAATACTTCAATTTAAAGAGCGTCACCTTGTGGTCATCACCTGAAATTTTGCCTCAGGGGCTCATGTGAAAGTACTATCCTGAGTTTCATATCATTTGGACACACCAACGTGGAGGTATGCAGCACCTCCTGTTTTGAACCAAATCTGCAGGAAGTTGTTATTTAATAACTTGAGTATTTATTGGAATATCGAAATTCTTTTAATAACGTTTTGTCAGGAGGGTCCACAGATGCTGTGTGCAAAGTTTTGTGCAAATTGGTGAAATTGCCTGGGAGGAGTTCGAAAAAGTAGGTTTGCGACATTTTGCGAATTTGCGGAAAAAAATGATAGGCGGAAATAGGCCTACACCACGAGATTCAGCACAATTCACTGAACGCGTGGATATAGGGTTTTTGAATGTGCGACAAAGTGGTGGTGGACATTGAGGATGACAATAGATTCTAAAAATTTTCGCCAGGTGTGACATATATTCCAAGTTTGGTGAGATTTGGGGTATGTTAACCGATGCAAAATGCGATCATTTGGAACGAAAAAGTCGCCATTCGACTTGCAGGTCAAGACCTGCTCGGGCCCTAATAAAGAGTGTCATGCAGGAGATAATATTTTTGACCAGGGGTGGGCTGGTCGTCTGGCACACCAGGACAAATCCCATTGGGTCGCAGCAGTGTTGGGCTGGTCAGACACCTGTGTAAACCTGTCCGGCCTTTCCGGCTGCTGATTATTAACCAACTGGGCTTAAAGTTCCAAGTGTGCGTCAACCGTGATAGGTGTCTCTCAGCTAGCAGCTATATATAGCACTTTTCCTGGTTGTACTTCACTATCATGGTTGGTTTTGATTTACAACCTATTTTTTTAATCTATATATCTTGCCTTTGCCTATGGTGAGGGTTTAAAGTTGGTACCCCTCAGATAGCAAACAGTCATTGAAACTATGTTAAATCAACATTCCATTGTCAACATTAAGTCCCTGAATCAACACCGAACTCTGATTTTGATTCTACATCATTTGCACCCTGTTTTAATATTGAAACAACGTTGAAATCCTGTCCATAGATCAACGAAATTTCAGTGGTATTTCAATTATCAGGAATATTGAAACAATGTTGAAAATTCAACCAAACTAAGGATCAACGTAATTTCAATTGCTATTAAACATAGAAAATAATTGCTAGGCATACGAAAATGTAATGCCCTAAATTAAATTGCCTATAATGAATATCCTGCTTTATCTACAGCCAGGATGTTAAAAAGTGATGATGGAACATTTGAAAGCTTGTATGCCTATAGCCTAGCCCAAAACACTGACCACACCACACTGTTTAAGGTAAAAACAAATTCATTTTATTACACTCTTAGGCCATTTCATTATTTGTCCTAGTCTATTTACAGTTCCTGGTCCAACATCTGACTGGTAGTGATGGGAATGGCAGTTCTTTTTACTGTACTGAATCTCTAGAATCCGTTCATTAAAGGTCCCATATTATGCTCATTTCTGCTTAACATGGTTCCTTGAAGTCTAAATGGAATGTTAGTAACATGCTTTGGTCAAAATAAGATGAAGGATTGAGCACAGCAGGGTTCTTGAAACACCAGTTTCACAGCCTTGCTCCAGGTGGCCTGTTTCAGTGCCCTTCCCTTTAAATGCTAATGAGCTACTGCGCGCCGCTCACGGTGCCGCCCACCTCTTCCTGCCTGCGGAAGACGTGGGGACGGCATCATGTGACCATGGTAACGGCAGAGTTTCTAGAAGTAATGGCCTCCGGACAACAGACTGCGGTCCGACCCAGAACAAGAGGCTCCAGAAGAAAGTAAGCAGCCAAGAATGAACATTGATGTTTCTCAGTGGTTAGTAGTTAAGTTTGTTACCTCGACATTACTTTTAAGTTACTGCAGACTAATGAAAGTTTTACGAGCTTACTGGCCGTCTGCCCCGCTTTGTTACTGATAACAGCCCCCTTCTCCTGCCTCCAGTGTTTACATCATAAAGCTTAGCCAAACCTTGGCTGGTGTTTACTGCTGTTCAGTTGAAGTAACGCGGATGCAATTTAGCAATACCAGTTACTGTCAGGCAGGGGGTTAAAGGGAAGACTAAGGAAAGGGGAAGGTGGACCCAAATGCAGTTATACACAAGAGGCAAGGCTAGGGGAAACAAAAAGCGAGCTTTATTGTAAAGCTGAACACGAAAAACAGAAGCAGACAAAACAGAGGCAAGAGGCAAAGTAGCAAATGAAATCAAGGCAAAGTAGCAACCAAAACAGGAAGACAAAGTTCAAATCAAAAAGCAAAGTTCAAACCAAAAGGCAAAATGCAAGACTCAAATCCAAAAACACATACCGTTGGGGAACAAGGAACAGACAGGAGCAGGCACATGAATGGGAGCATGGACGAAGACAGAAGCTGACAAGGAGTGAAGGGAACACAGAGACTAAATACACAGACACTGATGACAAGACGAGGAACAGGTGAGGTGGACCAACAGGTGAGATAACGAAGGGGAGGAGCACATGAGAACAATAGACAGAGGGAGCCAGAGGGAACATAGGAAAATACACAGGAGAACTTAAAGGACACATGAGGGCATGAAAAAACAAAAGACACAAGACAAGATACAAACACTGCATGAAAAGTGGGATTTTCGTCAGTATGCGGCACTGTAGATTGACGTGGAATTTCAGGTTTGCGGCTGCACGCGGCAATTTGCAGGCAACACTGAAAACTGACGGAAATTGTCGGAAATTGACATGGGCCTTGCTTGGCAGTTGTCCCCCAATGACCCCCCTCCCCCTGATTCTAGGGGAGGCTTTAACATGTAAATGAAAATGCTGTGAGCTATACAAATGCAAATCAGGGTTGCAGGGGGAGTTTTACCCCAGGTGACTTTTTTCTAAAAGGTGTTAACTTCATTTTAAGAAAGTCTCTGTTATAAATAGATCAGGCTCAGTAGCCTACCCAGATAACAAATTGTTTATGGCCCAAATTTGGACCAAATGTGGCTTGCCATTTTGGATAAGCTTTGGAATGATGTACGGCCCAAATTTGGCCCAACTCTGGCATGCCAAGAAAAAAACAAATCTCAGCCAAAAGTGAGCCAAAAGGGATTTTGGAATTCCAAAGTGTTGCCAGACCTATCCCAAAGAGAGGCCAAAACCCCATAACCTTGCCAAAAACTAGCCTAAACTGATCCAAAAGGATGCCATAATTGAACCAAAGTGATGCCACAATATATTTTTTAATTATATTTATTTATTTATTTATTTATTCATTCATTCATTCATTTATACATGTGGAAACTATGTCCTAGTATCCTAGGCTCATGTGCTATTTATGTGTTATAACTGTATGTATAAAAAAACGAAACAAAAAGACAATAGATTTATTTTATTTTTTTTATTCTGGTGTCTCTTGCTCATCAATTAATTTTAAGACATTTGTTTTTTTTAACACAAATTTATACTGTCGGCCGGCTGGCGCCTGGCAGCCGATTTTTCCTCCCCCCCTCCCTATCCCCTGCCCAGTAGAACCACCGTTTAATTGCATCAGCGATGCTCAGATCAGTGGCTTCAATGCATACAGGGTTACGTCTGACAGCATCTGAAAATGACATAACAAATAAAAGAAAAACAATTCAGCAGAAAAACTTAATCTGGTAATAATATAATAATAACAATGACAATAACAATAATAATAATAATAATAAATACAATAAAATCAGTCAACATGGGTGCAGGATAATCCTTACCTGTCACAACTGCCCTGAGGTGGAGCTTTTCAAACGGCACTTTCCCATTCAGGCCGCGCCATGATATGGTCTTAGCAAGATCATTTTTGATGGCCTGCTTCAGAATGCGCCACACAGTTTCTTTAACTGTTGCCCCTCCCACCAATCCAAGAGTGATGACCTAAAGTACAAAAAGAAAAAAACAACAAAATTAGGAATTCAAAATAAAAGAGTCCCATTTTCCATCATCTATTCGGCATAACCATAAATTTAAAAAAGAAAAGAAGAAAGCAGAAAGATAAGAAAGAAAACAGCTCACCAGTTTGTTACGGAGGTCTGGTTGACTTCCTAGATCCCTCTCAAGAGCATACAGGGCAGGCTTATCATTCAAGGGAAATACGTTAGTGGTGGGAATCCCTGTGACAGCATTGGTGGATCTCTGCATGTCTTGGATCATTCGGATTATGTTCTTTTGCTGATCCATCAGAATTTGTTGATTGACAAGAACTTCTTTCAGAAGAGCTGAAAAAAGAATTGTCTAGTTCAAAAGGGTAGTTTTAAATTATCAAGGCATGTACAATCATGGATGAAAATATTGTGACCCTTTTTCACCAGAGACCTTGTCTGTGTACATGGCATTATGAAATCTAAAGACTGATAAAAATCAAGGGGTATAATTCAAGGTTATTAGTCATCTCAGTAGGACAATGACCTAAAACACCAAAAAGTAAAAAGTAACCAGATATGATCCTAAAGTGGCCATCAATGAGTCTATTCAAGTCCCATAAAAAACCTGTGGAGAGATCTCAAGACAACAGTTGGAAGAAGGCACCCTTCAAACTTACTTCCACACATTTGGTTGCAGCCTCTCATGTACCCATGATAGGGTGGACTGATAGGCTGGGCTGCTGCTGTTTCTGCCATGCTGCTGCTCTGCTGCTGCTCTGACCCTGCCATATCACCATAACTCTGATCTATTGCCTGGCGGAGGCTTGACCCCAGGCTCATTACATGCTGAAGGTGAATGTAGAAATAACAATATAACAGTTTTAAACCTATGAACTTGGTTAAATGAACCTTATTAGTGAACAACAATTCATGTTGTCAATTAAGCCTAAAACTGCAAATGGTTTATCTGACGTTTCATGTCAAAAAGGTTGCTGACTGCTGACCATCAATCATCCCTATTCATCCTGAATAATCCCTAAAGGGCACATTTTAAACAGATTTTTATTTAAAACTAGAGATAAAAATATTCTGCAATTCTATACCTGAGAATTCTGAGGCTCTTCACCAGATGAGGGGACCTCAACAAACCCACATTCTGATTGTGGCATGAGAATGAAGTGCCTGGAACTGGAGGGAGGTCTTGGGATAGCGGGGGCCTTGGGAAGAGACACAGTCTTCCTTTTCGGTGGACTGAGGTTTTCCTCATCTTCTTGGTCCCTCATATATCTACTTGGCCTTTGTTAGAGAGAGACAAAAGACAAAGACATCAACATCCGCATCAAATACAAAGAATGATCTGAACTGCTAGGTAGTAATACAAAATTAAACACAGAGTGTTATGCGCCCAGCAGGTATATAACACTGTTATATGAAAACATTATCATATGATAATTCTAAAGTAAATTGACCCATAGCCTTGTTGTTAAAGAACATTGGTACAACATGTGTAGCAGGTGCGTTATGCTGCTTTTAAAGAATGTGTGTGTGTGTGTGTGTGTGTGTGTGTGCGCGTGCGTGTGGAGATGCATAAGTTTTCTTTTAGGCCGCATGTCTTGGTCGTCTGCCTCTGATGCATAGTCCGTCTGCTCCAGTGCCAGTGAAACTCGCTTGCGGCATTCTAAAATGCTGTCTGTTGAACAGAACTCAATTTTAGGATTATGTTTCCTTTTGACATTACAAATCAGTTCATTATCTAAGAGTGCAAACCTGAAGAATAAAATATTCTGGCGTCTGTGTGAACAGGCCATGTACTTTGGGCCTCCTCCAGCTGCTTAACGGCCCGCTGAACTCCCTGGCTCTTGTAGGGAGGCCACCTACAGGTCCCTTCATGAAACCAGGCTGTTGGTGCAACCTCCACCTCCTCGTCTTTATCAAAACAGATGACTGAGTACATCTTCTCTGCAATGAGAGAACATAAATGTAACTCCACAACATTATGTCAGGATTTTGCTTGGGAGTGTAATCTTTTTCTTTCTCTTTTCTTTTGTGCCCACCACCGCCATTCCAGAAGACAAATAAACAGTGCATATGAAAAACCCTCAAAGAACCTTTTTGATTTAGAAATGATTCACAATTAATCTGAACATTTTATCATCAATAAATCAATGACAATTCCTCGAAATGAATGAAAATTCCTCTGCTTTGCATCAGAGTTTTTCCACCTCCACTTCTCCATTAGGCCATGGAACAGACCTCAACAGTCTTTATCCTTTACTAAACAACAGAACAATTGTACAACCACTCAATGAAGGTGTAGCAGAGGAAACACAACAAAGGTATCTCTAATCTCACACAAAGGAATTCTAACAAACTTGCTTAAATTCCCATTGAGCCTGGCACATTTAAGGTTGGTTGACAGACCTGAAACAACCAGAATGTCTACTTCAGTGGAGTCAACAGGGTAGTTGAAAAATGTCTCTCTTCTGGTGTATGACCTGTACATTACATGATAGAACCCTTCATGCAAAAACAATGTTTTCCACTAAAGCGATATCATTGTGAATCCTAAAGCAGCTGTCACCACCACATGAGGATTTAACAGTCACACCATCAATGACTAACTTTTTGAACTGAGTTACAGAACTTCCAACAAACTCTTGTGGCACAGGTCCATCGCAGTGCTGCCCTGATGCAATGCAACTCTGTTTCTCTGCAATGCTTTCCTCACTGATATTCTCCATTTCTGAGACACGTCTTATCACTTGAGCCAAGGGATTGTGTGGTTTCCTTACCAGTTTCTTTAAAATCTGCAGATAGTTTTCATAAGGAAAACCAGAAAAGAGGTCTAAGTGACCATGAACCTTTGCATCATCACTGAGATGAACAAGACCATGTATGTTGTAAACGACAAAATGGTCACCATATAACTTACTGAAATGGTCCACAAATGAGCAAAGCAGTGTCCTGGCATAATCATTTAGTACTAAACATAATGAGGGCCGAGCTAGAACATGAATGGCAACTGAAAGCAATAAGAAGTTATTGTAAAGCTCGTCAGCTAGGATACCCTTCAGCACAACTGGACCTGTATACAACAGAAATTGTCGCCATTCTGTTGCTTTCCATCTATGTCTCTCTGTAAGTCCTCTTGGTTTCCTGGCAAACTCAGAAGGGACAAAGGCTCTCAAACCAGTCAGTCTGTCAGATATGATGCAAATTTGACTAGCTGACATGCGACAACGAAGAGGCCCAGCTGCACCCATCCACAAATCCAAAAGCTTACGTACCACACCGAGACAAACCAAATGCATGTAATCGTGAGGGAAACAGCTCACCATACCAATATTCAACTCAGTAAAAGGCGAGACACCCTTATGGTGGTCTTCGTCACTTAAAGCCTTGAAATTCTCATCTGTCCTACGAGGAGCATTTTTTTCTGGGAAAGTCACTTATCACATCCTGAATATCCAGTATGACTCTTGACCGCTTTAACAAAAGCTCGGGCAGGAGCATCACATATAACTGAACTAATTTGCACAAAGATAGTCTTTTGACCAATGAGAAAACCATCCTTCAACACCTTAAACTCATTCACAAGAGCCCCTAGGTAATCTGACAGGGAGGTTGGTTTAGATTCACCACAGAACAACGCAATCAACACGGGTCTTTTCATAAAGCCTTGCAACATGCCTAGAATTGGCCAGAACTGAACAGAAGAACTTTTAAACAGTGGCAAACCATCAATGTTTAGCTGCAATTTGAACAAGTGTCTGTCATTTACTTTACTCGACAATCTCTCAAATGTTCTGGAAAGTGTGTTCAAAACCCCAAAGTAATAAAACGAGCCACCTGCTAACTTTTCCACAGAATAATTCATCTTAGTTTTCAGCAAAGTCCGGCCATCTTTTGGTAGGAGAGGGTGGTAAACTCTAAGTATGGACAAGAGTGCTGACAGGGCGACCAGAGAAATACCAAACCGAGTTGCCCAATCTGACAATGCAGATGGCAGGTCAAGGGCTGAGGGGCTGTCATCATCAGAACTTTCATCTGATTCACTTTCACTAAAACCTTCTTCACGCATGGTCTGATCACACAACTGGGAATTATCAACGCTACAGTTTTCCCTATCAGTTCCCCCATCATCACTCTGAGTTTGCACCGAGTCAGAATTGTCAGACATTTCACTCTGCATCGACCAGAACATCAGATCAACTCTATTTCGAGCTCTTCTGCGAATGTTACTCCACTGACTGTATGCCATTGTGCACTGAAACTGAAAGAAAGAAAAAGAAAATACAGTTAGTTCTATAGTAAAATGTGGAGGGGGTAATCAATTAGCTATTTTTTAAAAAAAAACCAATGAACTAACTTCACTCCAAGTTGTAACTATCTAGTGATCGATAACACTATAAGACAAACTAATAGGCAAAATTCTTCAGATAGTTTATTAAACTATTCTCTCTCCGCTTTAACTGCTACAAAACCATGGCAACACAAACCAACAAAAACATGTTCACATAATTACAAAAACAGGTGGAGTGTATATTGTGGGAGACATACACCTGTGTTTGTTGCAGGCTATGCTCAATTTAAAATGTAATCCTGCCAAGTAGCCTAATCTCTATTTTATCAAATATACCGGTAATCTGATAACCTATCTGACCCCTTGGTCGCACTGCATGCGGAAGCTGTGCGCGGGTGGTTGTACTGGGAGGGTACTTCTCCTCCTCTCTCCGCGCCCACTCGTATTCACTCGATTTTCCACACACACATGTCATTTTTCCAGGTAGAAAAGCGCTATATAAATACAGACCATTTACCATTTTACAAGCAACAACTTAATTAATCATTTTGTTTATTTTATTGTGAAAATTGACCGGATTCTCTCGCCTTATCTGTGCCCGTCTTCCTGTCTCGGCGCTCGCGGCTCGCGTGAAAAAAAGAACTACACCGATCTGGAGCGCAGTGTGGGCGCCTGCAGCGCTTCAGATCTGTGTAGTTCTTTTTTTCACGCGAATACGAGCGCGAGATGTGAGACCAGGCAGACCGGTTAACATATGCACCTATCTGAAAGCTGGATAGACCCGATCGTACCAGACAAGAAGTCGGGCACAGAAAAGGCGAGAGAATCCGGTCAATTTTCAAAATAAAATATTTAAATGATGATTAATTAAGTTGTTGCTTGTCCGTCTATAAATATTTGTCAGTCCCGCGGGCAGTGCGTCCGGGCTGTGATTCGCGTCCATGTCTGTCAGATGTGTGTCCGAAGCTAAGAAAATACAGCCCAGCCCAGCGCCGTCAACTCGGCTCGACGGCCGGGACTAGCCAACTCGGCCCCGCTCGAGAGAGCCCCGCGCCTCGCCTGGGCTGTATTTATTTAGCTTCGGACACACATCTGACAGCCACCACAACAGGGCCACCGCCACCAGCGCTCAGAGACGATTTAATTATCCTCATTATCATCTAGCTAGCGTTGTGTAGGCTAACGTTAACGTTAGCCTACACAAACGATCAGATCAAAAATGCATTTAAACCTCCGCCAGTCATGTTATTCATTAGGCTATATAAAATGCAAGTTGCGTACATGACTCGCGTCTCAAACAGATCAAACAAAACCATTAAACTTGTGGTTAGCAGAAACAAACGACTGTGGAGAGAAGGAAAACATGTACTCACCTCCAGTGATCACGCCGAGAAATGATGTGCGATCTCTCGTAACCGTTAAAAAGTTGCCGGTCTCTGTGCAGACTTTTGGCAAGCCAGAGGGATGCCAAAGCGCTCCCGTAAAATCATGAATGCGAACGCGCTCAAAAACATTATGGTCCCGCTCATTGCCTTTTTGGCTGGTTAACCAGATATAAGCCAAAACTCGGCCAAAATAACATTGCGCCATTTATTTATTATGGCAGATCATAACAAAACCAAACCTGACCCACAAATATTAATCCTTTGCCAAAACAACCCCAAAGAGGCCAGATATATGCCACAAAAGAGCCAAAATGATTTGCTATCTGGGTAATTATAAACCCTTATATTTGAGCTTGAATGGATTTATTTAATGAAGTATGCTAGATTAATTACTGTGTATGTCATTAGCAATGGCCAATGTTATGTAAAAAAGATTATTTATTCTTTTCTCTCTCTCTCTCCTGGGAACAAGTTAAAGATAAAACGCCAGTTGTTAAGAAGTTAAAATTTGCATGAAATATTTTGAGATAACCAAGATATTAAAATGTAAAAAAAAAAAAAAAAAAAAGTATTTCTATAATTTCATGGGTTCTCAATGTTTTAAAAGCAGTTGAAAAGTAATTCTTATTGCGTGTGAGAGTTCATGACCTCTAAGAGTTTTTACACTTCCGGGTTGACCGGAGCGTGAGCGACGAGGAAGAAGGAGCGGAGAGTTAATGGCGTCGAGCCGCTGACAGTGGACTGTGTGTGTCGTCAGTGTCGTGTTTTATCACTAACAGACTGTGAACTGTTGTCGGACGACGTGCTGTGAGTGTGTGAGTTGGACTCTCCATCGCAGTCGAAGTGTTTGTTTTTTAATGGACACGAAGCAAGTTCGGCTAAGATAGCTAGCAGGAGCTAAGCTAGCTAGCAAGAGCTAGGCTAGCGGCCCGGCCATTGTCGAGAGGAGGCCTGCGCGGACGGGAGGAGCTTTGCCGTGTAGCCACGAAGAATGTCTCCGACGGACGGAGCTTCGCTGCCGCAGAAGGACACGGAGGTTTATCGCTGCGAGCATTTTGTTTTCACAGACTAAACTCGCCTCATAACAAGGCCGCGACCTCCTGTTAGCTCGGAGCCACGTCTGCAAGTCCAGATTTACATGATGCCGATAATGACGCCATTGTGTGTAAGTAACTGTTACTGTTTTCTCCCTCGTTTAATTTTACTGTGACTTACGTTTCTTTATTCATACCAGTCTTTTTAATTGTTTTCCAGCTGCCTGTAAGACATTACGAGACAGTACGCAGGACAACAAACAACCAGATCTTGCATCGCAGGCGGACGCTGTGAGGAGTTCAGCTCGGAGTCGATCGAGGACAAAGAGGGTAAGATTTATTAGATTAGATCCGTTTTTGGTCAATGTGACTATTATTCTATTAAATAATAGATGTGTTGTATCCATACGCAGTGCATCGCGCAGTACTGATCGTCTTTATTGATTGTTTTTACAGCTGCTGGAAGCGAGTTGCCCCCCATCACCTCTCTACCAGCGGTAATTGTTTTTTTTTACAAGTTACAACGGTTTATAAACTTTAGATATATTATTAAAGAAACAATGCGACGTGATTAGCGATTATAGTTTCCAATTAATAAAAAAAAAATCTGCATAAAAGCAGGTGTTCCTGTGGCAATTGTGTACAAATGCCTACATAACCTGAGAATATCTGCTGTATGGAAATACCACAATGAAGTGTGAACACTGGGCAAACATGGTTGTCATTTTGCTGTCTCTCTTTTCTCTAATCTATCACTCACTTACCTTTCATAATTTACAGGTTACACGATGACTACTGCAGCATCCTGATACACCATCATGCATGATGGACCCTCCTGGCCTAGAACCTGTCTGCCTGAATGTATCTGCACTGCAGAATGCACTGAACATTTATCGGACAGACTATGGACCTTTGAGTCTGAGGGGAATAGTGCAGTAAGCTTTTAGTCACATAACTACTATTCATTTATCGCAAAAGTGTTAAGATGAAAAGTACATAACTGCTTCCTCTATCTTAGATTGCTTATAGTTTATCTTGTACTTATTACCATGAAAATTACATATCAAACAATGAAAACACAGAACAGTTAGCAAAGATGTTTTATTGTAAGAAACATTTGTAAACATGTGTTGACATGAATGAAATAATAACAAGAAGAAGAAAATATAAAGTGAAACAGTTTGACTTTATATATTAACTTCAATATCAATATGAAAATAATAACAAATAAAGTATCTAGTTGCCATGGGTGTAAACATTCAGTGCTGACTTTATATTGAATTGTGTTCAGCCAATATAGCCTACAGAAGCTTTGTAAGCTGGTGCTGGAGCTCTCTGGGGTGGAGAGTGAGAGTTGTGCTGCCTGTCTGTGTGGTCTGAGAGGTCTTCAGGGATTATGAGTTTCAGAACCTCTTTCACATATGGGGCAGGGTCCTGGAAAACCTTCTCGAGATCAGGTCCAACAGTGCATCACCACAGTCTGCAGTGAAATAAACAAAAATGTATGTTTACAGGAAAATTACAGTAGAACCAAAAAGCCTTGTGCTGCAGTGTTGTAAAGTTTCTCTTATTTCTCCTAGTGACTTCTAATTTATACATTCTCCTTATTATTTATTTTGAAACCATCTTAAAAGAATTCAGATTTTAAGTTTTAAGTGTTTGTGTTCAACCTTTTGTCTGATGCCTATGTGTCCATGTTTATTTTAATTTGTGAGGTTCAAATAAAAGATTGTAAAACTTACAGAGTGTCGCCTCTGTATTCACGGGTTTGGCTCTGCACTCTCCCTTCCTTCCTGGACTTTGGAAAGCTCAGTTTGAAAAGAGGATCTCCTGATGATGTGGTAGCTTGTCCTCTATCAGCCTTCTCATTGTAATGCAGTGCAGCCAGGTAGAGTCTTGAACAGTAAAAAGACAATAAAACATGAAAACAATTGCAAGAAATTGGCAAACAATGGAGACACCGTGCGGTGAAGGGAGGGGCAGTGGGGTAGCCATATGCAAATGAGCGGCCGTCGACGTAGACAGCCGCAGTAAATTTGACTGGTGTATCTGGAAACTGCAGGCAAGACCCCTTTAGAAATCTGTATCTCACTCAAAAAAGCACGAATGGTCTTTTTTCAAAGTTTCTAGGTGTGTGGCAGCACCATAGACCCACAACACCCCAAATACCAGAAAAAGTCGGTTTTTCATAATATGGGACCTTTAAAATGATTCATTCAAAAGATTCGTTCACGGAATCTTTCAGTGCTCTCCAACTCCCTGAACTGATAAACAGCCAAACGAGCTGTCATTCAGTTCATGATTCAGCCCTAAGGTTCACGTTCACTTACTGAGGGACGGTGCATTCACAGACTATAGTACACAATCATTCGCAGGAGACTATGGAGGACTAAACCTGACATAAGTATAAATAAATAAATAAATAAATGCTGAAATAAATGTATAAATAAATAAAGTATAAATAAGAATAAATGCTTTTTATTTATTTCTACATTTCTGTTCACCCACATTTATTTATTTCTGTATTTCTGTGTCCATATGTTAATGAGGAGGTAGGAGGTCCTAACCTCAGTCAAGAGCATGATTGGTCAAATCGGAGAGCCAGACAAAGCAAACGATTCCTGATCCCCGCCCGGCCAACAGCTTCATGGTCTTTGTGTCCTTGGGCAAGACACTTCACCCACCTTGCCTCGTGTGAATGTGTATGACTGCTGTATGTTTGAGGTGGTGGTCGGAGGGCCCGTAGGCGCTGAATGGCAGCCACGCTTCCGTCAGTCTGCCCCAGGGCAGCTGTGGCTACTATCATAGTTTACCACCACCAGTATGACTGAGTGTGAATGAATGGAACCTGGAACCCTGTCAGGCGCTTTGGGTGATTTGAAAAGCGCCATACAAATCCAATCCATTATTATTCATTATTATTCTGTAATGTTGTAAACCAGCTCCAGTTAGCTTGTTAGCCTCGACCGGTGTGAAAGGTTAACTGGTGTTCATTTTAACTTGCGAGGGTCCCAGATGTGTTGGTGGTGTGGTTTGAGAATCCTGTCTGGAGAGGGGTCCTCAGCCATGTCCGCTAACCAGGAAAAACATTCTGCTCATCGCTCCAAGTCATGTATATGTGTATTCGTTTTGACGTGGCTTGAACACTTTCATCCACACGGAGAAGCCGGGGCTGCGACTTGCAAACCACTGCTAGACGTGCGCTACAGAGCACAAATCATCCAAAAGTGCATGTTGTCAGTCTCATATCTTTGTAGTGAATGTCTGTACTCTCAAATAACTCATGAGTGGAATAGGCTGAGGCATTTGTTCACGCCGAGCGGCTCGAGAGCGGCGTGGAGACCCCTGTTAGCTCCTATGTTAGCTGTTAGCTGCTCGCTGTAACGCAGCGTCCAGATTACCTTGTGACACCGGTTACCATCGGGTATTTTTCATTCCGCACTGTGTTCAAATGGTTACTTAAAGCCATCGTTCCGAGCCGCAGACATAGTTATTAAGCTAAAGCTAAGTCAGTGTGCAAACTGTACACTGTCATACAGCCTGCTGGTCAAACAGTCTGCAGAGTACGTTGACATCCAGCCCGAACTCAGCGTGAGGTCAATCAGCTGTAGCAAATCGTGAGATGTCCAGATCAACCTGTGATACAAACACCAGTAGCGACAATGGTTCATAGGAAAGCCCAGACATGTATCTCACTCTCAATGGTAACAGGTGTCAACAGTTAACCTGGACGCTATGCTCTCAGCGCTACAGCGAGCAGCCAACAGCTAAAAGCTAACAGCTAACTGCTAACAGCTAACATAAGACTAACAGCGGTCTCGACGCCGCTCTCGAGCTGCTCGTCGTGAACAAATGCTTCATACTGTTCCACCCATGAGTTACTTGAGAGTACAGAGATTCATGACAAAGATATGAGACCGACAACATGCACTTTTGGATGATTTGTGCTCTGTAGCACTCGTCTAACAGTGGTTTGCAGGTCGCAGCCCCGGCATCTCCGTGTGGATAGAAGTGTTCAAGCCACGTCAAAACAAATACACATATACATGACTTGGAGCGATGAGCAGGATGTTTTTCCTGGTTAGTGGACATGGCTGAGGACCCCTCTCTCCCCAGACGGGATTCTCAAACCATACCACCAACACACCTGGGACCCTCGCAAGTTAAAATCAACGCCAGTCAAATTCATTACTAAACCAGAGCTACATGAACAAATGTCAACAACTGCAGCTAACAGTTAGCTGAGCGGGCTTGCTGGTAGCCAGCAACATTCCTGTACAGCATACAAGAATCAGTGTCGCTAATAAGGCAGAAGTAGTAGACCCTCATCGAGCACACTCCTGTAACCAATCATGCTCTTGACTGAGGTTAGGACCTCCTACTTCATTAACATATGGACACAGAAATACAGAAATAAATAAATGTAGGTGAACAGAAATGTAGAAATAAATAAAAAGCTTTTATTTTTTTTATTTATACTTTTATTTATTTATACATTTATTTCAGCATTTATTTATTTATTTATTTATTTATGCATTTATTTATTTATGCATTTATTTATTTATACATTTATTTATTTATTTATTTATGCATTTATTTATTCATTCATTTATTTCAGCATTTATTTATTTATTTCAGCATTTATTTATTTATTTATTCATTTATACTTATGTCAGGTTTAGTCCTCCATAGGACACGCAGTGCTGCTTTGAGTGGTATACATGCACTAAAATTATTACACGGTGAAAGTGTCCTCTGTGCACAGTTAAATCACTTAACATGATGCTACACGGATGTTAGCAACACAGCGCTAATTTTAGCAGTACGGTTACTGAACGTGAATCAACTCCTCTGCCCTGAGTGAGTGAGTGACACAGCGCCACTTTCAGCACAGTACGTGAAGGAGAATCACGTCCTCAGCGACAGTTCTCTGTGTGTATGGAGCCAGAACAGTCTCATAATGGATAAATGCACGAAAAAGGACTCACAAATGTATTTGGGGAGTTGTATATATATATGACTCGATACACAAATGCATTTTCAATGCACACACAAATATGCTTCAATCCATATATAAGTAAAAAAAAAATCACATATAAAAATACGATTTGTAAACATATTTGTGATGCGCACACAAATATTTCCTTTTTTAAATATGTGCAATAACAATTCACAAATGTACAAATTGTCAGTTATTTGCAATTTTCACCAAAAACATATTTGGAAGTTGTTAGATTGATATATGAGTAGTCAAACGCGCATTTGTCTCAGTGCTTTTAATTTGTAAACCTCCATGCATTTGTGTGCGGATTTTTGAGACTCATCTAGCGCTACTCCGATTCACAAATGGGTTTTTTCTACAAGGGGGTCGTCCGCAGCCAATCAGTTGTCTCACTCCTTTACAGCTAATCATATGAGTGCCTCCCCACGAGGGGTTTTTAACAGACGTCATTACAGCGCGCAACGGATCTAGACTATGGCGGCTGCCTTGACAGATAACTCCTTCGGCTGGCGGTGTTCTGTGTCCGGTTGCCTTGCAACTGCATGACTGACTGCTACCGCTAAGCTAGCCCTAAACAACTAGCGTTATGTCATAAATGCTAAATTGTTTTTAAAATGTGCTCAGGTACAACATGTGCCATTGTTGGTTGCCACAACAATTCATGAAAATTGAAGGTTTTTTCAGAAACGTCTTGTGTAGAACATCAACAACTTCAACAAACTTGTCCATGCCCTGCAACCTACATGCCATGCTGAGGAAGGGGGAACAGAGACTAGCATGGCTTGCGGCTTTGACACTAAAATAAATATTTGGATTTATGAATATCTTCCACAGAATAGCTGCTGCATGACTACATGACTTCCCTAACCCGGCAATGCACGAGCAGCCGCCTGTCTCCACGACTCCACTTTCCTTCAGCATTATGCTGTATGTTTAGCTTGATTGACGCTGTGGCTGAGCGCTACTGCTGCCTTCAGAAATATAAACTCGCTGTGTTTCTTCAACAGTACTTTCCCTGTTTTGTTACTGTGCAGGTAGCTGTATGCTTCTGTGCTCTTGTAACTATGTAATTCTCCGCCGTCAACACCTTCAGAAAATATAAGATAATTAACTATGTCGATGTAGCTAACAACGGGCCAATGCTTCATGTCATCTGCCCACTCCGTGAGAACTGACAGGTGAGGACTGTCCTCACAACTTTTTAAAACATCCGTACTGTGTATCCACCTCTGATTATTGTCCATTTTGTCGCTTTCTTTGGGTTAAAAGCCATTTTTTAGAGCAAGCATGACAGCTACGCTAGCGTAAACACCGAGTTCAACCAGAAGAGCATAGCCGACTACCGGTATGAACCATGGGTAAACTCCTAGATCCGTTGCGCTCTGTAATGCCATCTGTTAAAAACCCCTCGTGGGGAGGCACTCATGTGATTGGCTGTAAAGGAGTGAGACATCTGATTGGCTGCTGACGACCCCCTTGCGTGTTTGACAATTCATATATCAATGTAACAACTTCCAAATATGTATTTGATGAAAATTGCAAATAACTGACGATTTGTACATTTGTGAATTTGTATTGCACATATTTAAAACAAGAAATATTTGTGTGCGCATAACAAATATGTTTACAAATCGTATTTTTATATATTTGAATTTTTTTTTAAACATATATATGGATTGAAGCATATTTGTGTGTGCATTGAAAATGCATTTGTGTATTGAGTCATAAATATATACAATTCCCCAAATACATTTGTGAGTCCTTTTTCGTGCATTTATTCCTTTATGTGTGCATTTATCCATTATGAGACTGTTCTGGCTCCATATGTGTGCAGTACGTTCGCGAATCATGAACGAATCACAGCGCGAACGTGAATTACGTCCTCACAGTTCTCTGTGTGAGTGTGTCGCGGCAGTTCCACTCCCGGTAGGCATGCTCGTGGCTGAGCTCAACTGAACTTCAATATTCAAATTCTTTAAAATAAATGTTGAGTCAATTAGCGTAGCAATGTAGCAACATGTTTTCTTCTAATGTTGTGAACGTTAACAATAATAGACAGCTGTTACAAGTCACTGAATGTTGAGGTTTCTGTTGGATTATCGTGTTAAAGGGATATTCCACCATTTGGGGAATTATTATTATATACATGTTCATAGGAATGCATTGAAATGAATATGCGCAGATTATGTAGCCTCCAAGTCTCCCCAAAGTTATGTCATCACCGAATTGCGTAAAAAAAAAAAACCGTTAATACCAAAAACGAACATTTTTTTGTAAAAATTATATACATATCTTGAGTGCTTTATGTACCCATTAATTGACAATGGTGGTTAACCTGCAACACGGCATTTAAGGGTTAGGGTTCTCCGGCTCACAGCCTAGAATTGATCATATAATGGTGATTGAAAATGTTGCAGGACTTACCAAACATAGATTGGCAGAGTGCCAACTCTTTAAAGGGCCATTTCTGTTTGGATGGCTCCCTCTGCTTCTTCCCTGCCCAGTTCAGTTCTGAAGCCAGTTCGTTGGAGAACATGTGTGCCATCATCCGGCGGACCCTCACATCTAGGGTAGTCCCTCCAATAATGGCGAGACGGGCAGTCCGGCAAAGTATTACAAATTTGCAGGGTTAACACACGAAGACTGTAATCACATTTGATCATGCCAACATATTCATATATTCCAGCGACGTTACTTTCAGGAGAGCGCCGCCATATTCATCACCAGTCTCGTATATTTTAGCAGTGAACACAATGTATTTGAATGAGAGAGAGAACGAGAGAGAGAGAGAGACGGTGATATATTGGGGGTATTTTGTCCCTTAAAGTGGAACTCTCGCCAAAATGCAACCTAGGCTTTATTTGTGAATGTATATGAGTCAAACCTTCGGGTAAATGCACAATTACGACGAAAGACACACTTTTAAGTTTTACCTTAGTTTCGTTTTCGAGCACGTTAATTTTGAACGGGACTGCTAGGGGCACTGATACGATGGCATCAAAATCACTATTTTTAGAACACTAAGAAGGCTCGACACACCATGAAACTTTGCTTGTAGCATCACCAGGGTCTCTACTCATGAACACGAGGATTGAGAACATTGTGTACACAAAGTTTATGAAAAAGAAGGTTTTTGAACTACTCATGTTAGCTGCTGCATCTCCGGCGCGCGGCCGTCATGGCAGGCAAAAAGCGTCAATCCACGAGTGCGACGATCAGGAAGGAGAGTGATGGTGGGACGCTCCTCAAGCTTAGTTCCTTATGAATGCACTGATAATTCATTGTTTTGTTGTTAGCGAAAAGCAACATTGACGTCCACGTTGAAAAGGGAACCTCATATTACAAACAATACTACAATCAGCAGCAAAAGTCACGTGACATCTCGCGTGGATAGTAGTTGCCGGAAGCCAGTATGCTACCGGTGACATGAGAGACACAAACACAGCACAACAGCTGCTGTTCTTCCACTTCTGAAAATACATAATGTTACAGGTAGCCTGGGCTTATGTAGGTTTGGTGTATAGATTTAGCATAATAAGATGAAATTAGGTCGATCGATCTTTGCAAAATAAAATAATTAATATATAAATATTATATAAAAATATTAAGTAGTATATTGACCCACATGATGGACGTCCCACGATCAAGCGCACGGCGCTCTTAACCCTTGTGCCCTCCTCAAAGTTACTACCCTCTAACCACCTTTGTGGCAATAATGAACATGCACAAAAGAAATGCCATTAAATCACCTTACATCAGTATTTTTTTCAGCTTTTTTTTTCATAAATCACTATGTCAGACCTATTCAAAACTAACAACTTTCAGGATTTTAACCATTGAAATTTCATTTCATTATTTCCTCCAAAAAAAATAACATTTTTTAATATTGTCCATAGAATAAGTGGTTGAGGGATGGGGCCGGCTCCATAATATCACTGGCAAAAATACAAGAATTTAATGCATCGGCCTACAATGGGAAAATGGTTGAATCTGGTGAAATACAGTAAAAATGTAAATTATCACTACTTTTCTTCAAAATTACATGCTGACATTACAGAATTCAAGGTTTTATACTGTAATGGCAGTGAGATTTAAAAATGTGGTTTTAATGGAAGTGAGGCATTTTTGGCTATGAAGGTGGTTAGAGGGACTATCTGTTACTACATAAAAAAATACTAATGCAATCAATTAAATGTTGTTGCTAATCTTTGACATATCCAAGACTCTAATCACCACCAAAGCCCCATCAACCTAGTGTTGTAGTACCTGAGTCCGGTCTTGGACTCGAGACCGGTCTCGAGACCAGTTTTTGCTTACTCGGTCTCGTCTCGGTCTCCAAAGCAAAAATACTCGGTCTTGACTCGGTCTTGCCCTTCATTGGAAGGAGGGGGACTCGTAATTTTAGACCGAGACTGAGACCAAAATCTGAAAGGACGCACTAAACTCACTATCCATGCGTCCCGGGGACGCACCTCATTTTTCCCATGAAAAACGATACATTGTGAACATTAACAACTCGTGTTTAATCACAGTAACTGGCAAAAGGAACCTTGTTGTTAGCAGACCGGACAAGCGCTATTTAATCCTCTGCGCATCTACTCGGCGCAGACGTGATCCCCTGTACAAAGTATCGCGACATGCTAATTTAGCCGCTACCAAAACAACTATCCTGTCACCGCTGATTTCCTTTCAACCAGGGGCGTCGCACCTGTGGGGGATGTGTGTGTTTTAACACCCACACTTTTCCCGGGGAGAGGGTTCAACATCCACACTTTTTCTGCAGTTTTGCACAAACGCCTTACTGCGGCAGGAGTCACTTTCTCCGGCCTCTCTGTGTCTGCGCTCGCTGCAGCTGCCTCCTCTCCCCCTCCCTCTCCTGTTGCTGCTTCAAACATGACACCGGCTTTGGGACTGACCGGCTGATTGGCTGTTCTGCCTTAAGTATCGCCTCTCTTGCTATGTTAGATTTATTGTTCAGCTCGTGCTGATGAGGCGGAATCTACCATAAAATACCAAATAATATCCGGGCGTGTATTTGTCTCAATCACTTAACAGACCAGGCGTTTGTTTGGGACAGGCGTTTAATTCCCTCCTCACAAAAATCCGGGATGAAAATGCTACAAACATCTCCAGCTTCTCTGTGAATTCTCTGGAAACGTAGAGCAACCAAAAACAATGTCTGTAATGTTCTCTGATGATTATAAACGTTGATTACTCCTGATACGCGATGAGTGATGTAGTCCATGACAGAACATTATAAAATATGATAATGTATAAAATAACATTTAATGGTAAAACAAAAGTACAGTTGCAGTAGGCTTCTATTATAAATATTATATTTTAATGAAAAGAATCAAGACAGATGTCACATTTACATGTCAGGGTGTGGTTATTATAGACACAGATTTAATATTTAAGTGTCATTTATCCCCCCCCCCCCCCCCCCGACCACAAATTGTTCATTGTTCTTTTGCTCATTCGTGTCGATTACGTTTTAACGTTTAGGAGACGTGCTGTAATGAAATAAATAAAACATAATCTGGTGGTGGTGATGAAAACTACATTGAATGACAGCCGCCATTTTGCCCAAACTTCATCTGTGCATACATCGCGCTTCCAACGAGATCCAATTTTTTCTCGGGTAAGCAGGAAAAGGGAGCGCAAAAATGCCACCAAAGAAAAAGATAAAACCTATTGCAGGTCAGCAGACTATTTGAATTTTAAAAATTTATTTGGTGCTATTTATGTTGCTACAAAAATGCTGTTTGATTTGAATGTCATATGTCATGCCACTGAGACAGTTGTTTTACAATAAACTTTTCAGATTTGGAATTTTATTTGTTTAATTTCAGATACATTTTGAACATACATGAATATATCCGTTTATTATAACCATATCATACCACCATCAAAGGACGATTTTGAAAGATATTGATACAATGTTTGCCCAAACGTCACACACGCACACACTGCACACAGCAGTTAACGTTATTCTTCTGGAGTGGGTTGAACAGTGAACTAGCAAAGAAAAAAAAATCTGCTCTTTTTGATCGGTCTCGATGCGGTCTCGACTCCTTAAAGACTCGGTCTCGACTTGGTCTTGCCACCTAAAAGACTCGGTCTTGACTCGGTCTCGGTTGCATTTTAAAACCTATGGTCTCGGTCTCGACTCGGTGTTGACCCTTTAAAGACTCGGTCTTGACTCGAACTCGACATATGCGGTCTCGTTCCCATCACTACATCAACCTACTACTTATTACTGTATATGGAAAGTAATACATTATTTGTGGGGGTTTTATATATAATTAATAATTCAAATAGTTAAACTGGCATTTAAAGGGTTAAAATCCTGAAAATTATTGAATGTTTGGTAGTTTTGAGTAGTTGTTTAAGTGATTTATGAAAAAAAAGCTGAAAAAAATATTGATGTATGGTGATTTAATGGCATTTCTTTTGTGTGTGTACATTTTTGCCAAAAAGGTGGTTAGAGGGTAGTAACTTTGAGGATGTCACACCGCGGTGAGGGATGTCCTGTCTTGGTTTTTTTGTCTTGTGAATTTCATGTTTTATTATGAAAAGTAACTCTCCTCTCGTTTCAGGTCACTTGCCCTTCCTCTTGTGTCACTGGTCTGGCGTCTCCCCTGATCCCTGATTGTTTCCACCTGTGCTCCCTCCCCTCATGTGTATATATTCTTTGTCTTCCCCTGTCCGCGTTGCGTTGAGTATTTTGTTCGTCCTGTCGAATACATCCAGCCTTAATCACAGCCTCGTCTTGTCTCGAAAGTTAAGTATTGTCAAGTTTTGTTTTCTCATATAGTTTTCCTCTGTTGAAGAGCGATTTTGATTTTGTACATTTTTGGGTCAGTCAATTGTTAAGTCAGCGTAAGTTTAATAGTGTTTTGCTTTTCCTCCTGTTGGAGTGCCTTTTGTTCATTAAACTTTTCAGCTTATTCAGAGTAGTTAATTTTATAGCCTGTGTGCTTTCCTCGATTGAGTGACTTTTTTTTGACAAATTTCATTTCCTAGATCAGTGTAGATATTCCTTTTCCTCCCGCGGGATCGTCTTTTGTTCTTTTTGTGTTTTGTGTTTTAGTACTGTCCGTTGGACATTCAGTGTTTCTCAGTCTGTTGTTTTATCACTCTGTCTTCAGAGAGACTATATTGAAAATAAAGCCTGTCTTTACTACTGCCTATCTGCATCTGAGTCCTAAATTTCTGCCACAGTCTGACAGAGGAGTGCACAAGGGTTAAGAGCGCGTGATCGTCGGATGCCGATCATGTGGGTCTGCGAGGGCCCTTCATCACTGCTTGTAGTTTTAATTTTATGTATTTGTTTGAGAGAAAAAACCTATTGATGAAAAGGTTCACATAGTGCGATACCTGCTGGTCATTTCTTGTAACTACTTCCCATTGCCGTATACCAGTGATATTTCTAATTGAGAGCAGACATCACTGTTTGCAGTGTATCCTTTAGAAAACGTACTATAGTACTTTAATTTTCAAAATAGACATGGTGCGTTTTAGTCTATCAGCTGCACATTAACAGTCAATACAATATGCTGTTGCATTACTCTATTTCATTTATTTCGGCTGTAGGACAGGTAGGTAGGCTACTATGCGGGCCTCCCATGGACGGCACCACAGATCTAAATGTAGGGGACTATCACTGCTTGATAATCAAGGTCATTAATCACTGGTGATTAATTTTACACTCGTAGAAGGGGCACCACCTCCATTGTTTGATTTACTAGAATAGGCTGGAGGGAACTATTCCAAACATCTAACTGTACAAGTTTGACTTGGACAGCTAGAGTATCAATTTCAAATCAATTTATTCAATCTCAATATTCTGAAGCAGTGAATTCTTAGCACGTATCCATCGATTCTCCACATCAAAATTAAGTTCCAGACAAAAACAAATGATTTTATATATATATATATATATATATATATATATATATATATATATATATATATATATATATATATATATATATATATATATAAAATTTGGGGTAACATAGAAGGGTCGTTTTTTTTATATATTAAATATTACGGGAGTAATCTTTTAATACTAACGAGACCCTAACCTCAACTTTCTTAAGTTCATAAGATAGAAGTCAGAACTTTAGACACCACTCATTCTCACGTGTGTGGATCCAGCTGTATGAAGACGTTCAGTCTGTTTTGTCTGGGAGTCAGGAGGTCCTGAAGCTTGGTCTCTTTGAGAGTTCTGGGTTGGACCACGTCACAGCGCGTCGGTCCAGTTGCCAGAGGGAAGGCCAGTACTCTGTTGAGGGACTCTTGGTCCGAAGGCCCAGCGGGGTTTCCGCCTTGGGAGCACTGGGGGCAGAGTCGATCTCGGCTGGGAACAAAGTCTCTTTTGTGGAGACTCCTTGCACGGCTTCTGAGGCAGACGATGGACTGCAACATTCTTCATCAGATGATCACAGTCTTGAAAAAGACTTTTCTTTGATGTTTCAAGGTGGTTCTCAAGTTCTGATCCTTTCACTAATTCAACTTCTTCTGGATCAGGCGGTGATACTTTAACGTCAAAAATCTAAAAGAAAAGAATTTGTTCTGTTAAAGACTTGGATAAAAGTAGAGTACTTAAAGTAGTTCAATTCGCTTTCTTAGAGCTTGTTGCAAAAATAAAAGTAAAGATTACTTTAAAAATAAAAATAAAAATGAAAAACAAAGAAGTGAAGAGAAGAGAGAAGGAGAAGAAGTCAGGAGAAGAAACAGGGGGGCAAGAGAGCCCGGAGAAGAAGACTCCAAGTCATAACCGAAGTCAGGACCCGAAAGTGAGAGCGAAGCGTCAGCATGAGAGAAGAGAAGCGAAGTGAAGAGAGAAGAGCATCTTCTCTGTTTTTATGACCTGCAGCAGACACACCGAGAACAGGGGTGGGGCTGGCTGACAATATTCCTTCTGTGTTCGGAGTTGTGACTCACGACACTTTAATTCAAATAAACTATATTGCCTTAATGTTTCAAAATCATGTTTTAACTTCCCAAAAACTTTACCATCTTAAAAGTCGAATTTTTGTCTTCGTTAAAAGATGTAACATGAATACGATCCAAGAATGAAAGAATTAAAAACATGATTAAGGCATAAAACGATAGTATACAACATAAACCATAAAGCATATAATACACAGTAGGACCAAGGACTTATACATATTCCTTGTAGTTCTATCTTAAGAAAACATCAGACATTTAACTGGTAAATAACACAAGCATTACACACAAAGAGGATCATGATATGCAAGTCTGTGCCCATTGCAAAGGTGGGGGCTGGTTTCTTTCAAACCCCAAATTCATTAAGTAATAAACTTCATTTGGGCCTGACAATAACATGGAAAATATCTACTGTATGACTTTCTTGGCTATTAGGCAATCTGATAAAATTAAGAAGATGAAATTGTAGTTAATAGTTATTCAGAACATATTGAAATGTGGATGAGTATAGGATTGGGATGCAGCAAAGATTGGAATGTCACAGACAGGGGTCGTAAAACGCTTTGGCCTGTGAGGGGGGAGGACTGGGTCATCTTAACCCAACCAACATCAACCCCCACTTCTTGTCATCTGATGTGGAGAGAGAGAGAGGACTCTATTGTAGTTAGTTGTTAAAATTAATAACAAAACGTCTCCAATGATCTGTTTATAGCGAGAGAAACACACCGTCCTAATCTATAGGGAGAAGTGGCCATAGTTTGGCCTGAGGAAGAAGGACTTCATCTTCTTTGTGAGGGGGGAGAAGAGGCAAATATTCAGTCAAACAGATATGCTTTGTTTGTTAAATTAGTCTTGTCTTGTGGTTGAGAGGTCAGAGGTCAGAGGGAGAAAGGGAGCAGAGCCTCGTGATGGAGACATAAGGGCTGGTGTTCCTACAAGGCTATCTTTTTCTATTGCATTAATTTATAATCCATGCACCAGCAGATCACTTCGAAAATGAAAAGGTTTTTCATTTGATATGAAAAACATTTTAATTGTCATTGAAGGTATTAAAACAAACTCATGTGCGCCACCGCTCGGTAATGGCATACTGAAGCTATAATGTAGTGATGTGTTGGTCGCGAACGAAACGGCTCTTAGAGCCGGCTCTTTGACGTGAACGATCGGAGCCGGCTCCTGTCTGGCAGCTGGAGCCGTTTTTTTTTCTTTTCCTCTTTTTTTTTTTTTCTGTTCAAGCCGCACATGATTGGTCAACTACACGATGTGTGGTGCCGTCTGTGTGTCCGAACTGAGCAGAAGGGGCGTTGCTTGGTGAGAGAGAGACAGAACTACAGAGACAACACGCTGGAAAGGTGAGTGACGGCAGGAGACGTGGTAAAATTGAGTGTAGAGTATTGAAGGTTAAAATCTCATGCAGCAGGCTCTACAAATAACCTGCACAGGCACACTAGAACTGTACATTCATCAGTGCAGTTTGAAGAAAAAAGACAAGCAAGTGAACCTGCTGCTAATGAAAGTGCCAGTTTGTCTGCTGCAACTGTTGTTGCTGCTGCAGCGTCCAGTGTCTTCAGAACACCACCACAACCACCTCCACCTACAACCAGAGCTCTATGACAGTTTGTGCAAAAGGCTATGTACTGTAAATTTTATTTTTTGTAGCACTCTGTTCCATGTTGAGTATAATAGGCCATATTAATAATAAACATTTGATATAATGTATGTTTTGTACAGTAGTAATTCATTTTACACACCATGTTTCATTATTTTTGTTAATAAATAATTAAAGCAACAAAAAAATCTGGGGAGCCACTTGGGAGCCGAAAGAGCCGGCTCTTTTTAGTGAGCCGAGCCATAAGAACTCTTTAAAGAGAGCCGGAATTCCCATCACTACTATAATGAATCCGGGCCGTCAGTATGGTCTGTGATCATAACGTAGCCTCGTCTCATCTGTCTGACGCACTTTGTTAACATTGCACTGTCTAAAGGCCGAGACGCATGAGAGAACCTTTATTCTGAAGAGGACAGCACAGAAGCAATGGGGTGCTGAGGGCCCACCCACCAATGAAAACAAAATATTGAGTGGTAAATTTGTTTTGTCAGTACGAACAAAAAAACAACAAATCAAGCTGAATTGGTGATTTCTGTTTTTTTGCCCATTTAAAAAAAAAATGAAAAAACGACCTGTTTCTGAATGTGTCATTTATACCAAAAAAACAAACATACCTTGCTCAGGGGATGGGCTCCAGTAGAGGCTATCTTGAATGTTACTTCGACGTAGCCAACATATGGCATGCTTTCTCCATTAGCTGCAGTGATATCCAGAATTTTTTTTCCCCAATAAGTCATTAGTCAGTGTAAAGCAAAATCAGCCATTTTCTTCTAAACACATTAAACAGGTCATAAATGTGTTTACTTAAAAACATGTAAAAGCCATTCGAACATTTAGAATTTAATTTTGGAGCTAGGCTCACAAACTGGTTTGCAACATTTCTGTGTTCAGGATTTAATGGGCGGGTCAGAAATCATGCAAATCATGGCCGCGTTACGTAACGCGGCCATATGATTTGCATAAACCCGGCCCTGCTGCGGAAGTGGTATAAATACGTTCAGCGCGTTTAAGTTTCCTAAGGAGGACAACGTAAGGAAACGGTGGATTGATTTTGTCAAGAGGAGCTAACGTTACTGTGGGGAGTTTAACATCACCACCAACACCCGTCTCTGCAGTGTCCACTTTACCCCTGATAGTTTCAGCAACTATCACCAGGTAATGTCTGGATTTCTGCAGAGTCCGTTGACGCTGGTCACTGGGCATAATGTGGCCGCCGCAGCCGACCCTCTCCGTCCCACTGACGGCGGCTCCCACAGGCGGTATGTGGCGGTAGTATATGGGCCGCATTATTGGTGAGCCGTCCCAGTGTGAAAGGATAATCCGGAGGCGTGGAGCGAGGGCGTGTAGGTCTGACAGTCTGATAACTACACAGGTCCTTCACTCAACTAAATACAGAGAAATGTCCCACAAAGCAACGTTACATGACCGAACAAAAGTAACGTTGTAACTGTCTTTGGCAACTTATATGAGGAAAACAAATACCACAGCTGTATGTGGAGAAGCGTCTGTCCTCCTGTCCGTCCTCCGCCTGTCCTCCCGACTCTTCGTCACATTTCTGGTCAGAAAACAGCGTCTGTCACTGGCAAAGACTTTAACTCACCATCCATATGATTATAAACTGTCCGCGGGTTTAGATAGACAACTACCGCATAAGATTACTCCTCACTGAAAAAGTGGTCAGATTAGCGTAACGCGTTACCGGCATCACTGCATGGGCTCGGCTCGGTCGGTCAGGCTTGATTTTTTTTTTTTGGGCCGGATCTAAGCTCTAAGTGTAAGTGTGTGCTTAAGTATGTTATAAATAACGTACATTTGGGCAATTAAATGCATTTTGCTGAAGGTGCAAATCCTGAAAGTGATTTTACATCGTGCATTCTGTCATGCCCATGTAATGTTAGCAAATGTTATTGCATTTAATCATGACATGATTTGGCCTCATTCCCTGAGCGGAGTCCATCTGACAGCACAATGATAATCTTCAGGTAATATTTTATGTGCACCAATATAGCTATGACAAGGAATTATATGTAGACTGGGGTTTTACGTTTGTGTGTAATGTAAAACATGAACTGTGAGGAACGAGGCTGAGCACTATCAGTGTCTGACTCAGAGTCAGTTTCTGGCTCTGATGGCTCAAACACGTCCGACTGGGTCTGTCCGATGATGCTGTTAGCTTCCATTGTTACTGTAGGTTGCTTCCTTGTACAGTACACGAGGAGGCTCCCCTCCCGCATGTGGGCATGATCCAGCGCCTCTAACTGACACGCCCCCAGCGTTTAACAGCAGAGAGAAGTGCTTGTTTTTCCATGATATTGAGACCTAATTTTATATACTTGGCAATTTTTTTAATCTTTCAAATTTGGCTCAGTGGTCAATGACACATGTTTCTGTGGTGTGACAAACTCATAACACAAATTTATTTCTGCATTACACGGACTTTAACGTCCCTTAGCTTCCCATTTGGCAAGTTTTCGCCCCTCCACTTCTCATCCATTACTGTCATTTGAGACCCGGAGTCCCATAACGCTCTGGTCATTTCACCGTGAAAGCAACAGTCAATGAGATATTTCTTTCCAATTAGTGGGGCCACCTTTGCTTGTGTCATTTGTTTCGGTGCCTTACAATGGATTGGCTCACATGAGGTTTGTACACAGTGATTTTAATGAACAGTCCAGTGTTCACCCTGCCAGGGTGCACATTGCTTTAATGTATTCTTATCCTCTTTCACGCCACAGGATGCACAATGCTGGGACAGTGTTATGGGATGAGTCACTCCCTGTCCCGCTGGAGCGACCCTAGTCCGTATACAGGAGCGCCTCTAAACTGTCTCGTTCCTCTCATCCTGCAGTCAGCCAGAATAAGGGCTGAGTGTTGAGTGTAGGGCTGTACTGAGTCTGATTGCTTTGTGGACCATAACCTAGCGTAGACCCTTGACCTTGTGGTGGCATTTTTGGTGGGGATGTTATTTGCTGAAAAGCACAGTTTTGTGCCCCCCCTAGCTGACCTGGGCAAGGTGATGGTGAAACACTGGGGGCGCTGCATGAACTCTTTAATTAGAGAAAATTCTGTTTTCTGGTCATTTAGGAGATTCATGTTTGACCGCATCTCTTTGAGCTCAGCTAGAATTTCTGGTTGCACTTTACTATTATTCTGTTGAACATTTACTTTCTCCTTTTCTGCATAATTGTCACTGGTCTGAGCGGAGTGGATGGTTGCAGGGCGTTGTGGTGTTACCCTTCTCCTTTTGTCCAATCTCTCATTCTCACAGGCACAGGAAGTGTTCAGTTTTTCCAGTAACATTTCATCAGGAACATTTGGCAACTCAAGGTGTGGTTGGAGATCCTGCTCGATGTTATCGCTCAGTAGGCCAGTCAATACTAGCCCCATTCACACTGTCGTTTGCATGCAGGGATCCTGCGCCAATTCTCCGCACCCTCCTCTGTGTGAAAGTTTCAGATGCGGAGAGGGGGGAAATTTCGCTCCGGTGCTGATCCGCCTCTGGAGGTAGTATAAGGGCCACATTATTGGTGAGCCATCCCAGTGTAAACGGATAATCCGGAGGCGCAGAGCGGGGGCATGTCGGTCTGATAGTCTGGTAACTGCACAGGTCCTTCACTCAACTAAATACAGAGAAATGCCCCACAAAGCAGCGTTACAGGACCAAACAAAGGTAACGTAGAAACTGTAACTGTCTTTGGCAACTCGTATGAGAAAAAAAATACCGTAGCTGTACGTGGAAAAGCGTCCGTCCTCCCGCTTGTCCTACCGACTCTTCCTCACATTTCTGCCCAAAAAACAGCATTTGTCACTGGCAAAAACTTTAACTCAGAGAGTGTTTGTGATGAAATTAAATCACCGCGACCATCAGCCTTCCCGACCGAGACTTCAACACATCCTCAAATGTTAATCGGAAAGTTATATTAAAATAAACGTTACTCACATTTAAAGATCAGCTCCCGCTCTGCAACCACTACACGTTCGTTCGCCATTTTTCACTCAGCGCAATGCATGATGGTAAATATTGCTCGGTTAGTGACAATCGGTTGTACACTACTTTTCGCGATGCATTGTGGGATACTTGGAGTGCGCTATATAGGGTATAATATTATCCACTAGACATTCGGACAGGGAAGTGCCAAGATGGCTGAGTGAGCAGATGCTTTCTACCGAGCACTGCAAACAAAAGTTTTGGAAACGGTAAAACTTATCATCTCTCCAAGCACCAAATTTTGGTTTCTTAAACAATACGCCACTCATGTCTTGTTGGTCATGTCTCTTGCCTTTTTCTGTTGCACTCAGGAGGAAAATAGTCAAACAAAGTCCTTGAAAGCGTGCAACAACGCTCCTGACAGCAAGGTTTCTTAAACACTACGGCACTCATAAAATGAACAACTGATCAATGTCGAACCAACGCGAGAGGAAAAGAGGCCAAGAGAGCGCCGGACGGAAGCTAAATCCAGATGCTAGTAACATTACTCTCAAGGCTGGCAACGCATTAATTGACAATTGTCACGATTATGCTTCCACTTCCCTGCCTCTCACCACTGCAGAAGACTTCATGGATGAATTCCCACCGCTGCCTGTCACTCCCAGTAAGTCACCAGCATCGAAGAAAATTATGTACACAGTCTGGTCTGAGCAAATCAACCCGAACAATATCGTAGCTAGCCTTCCAGCTCTGATAAACACGCGGTCAGACAACATTGAAAGCATGGTCAGTGCCAATGCACTTAAAATTGAAGGGCTCAAAAAGACAATTAACTTTGTGTGTGCAGAGATTAAGGATGTAAAAAACTAAGTGTGTACACTCGAGAAAAAAATGGCAAAAGAAGAAAAACGAGTAGACACGTGTCAGCAAAGGCTCTCGGAGTTAGAAAGATACTCCAGGAGATTGAATCTTATACTTTATGGAGTCGAAGAATCAGAAAAGGAAAACATACAAAAGAAGGCTATCGAGGTCTGTCAAGGCTGTTCTGCCTGAGGAGAGGAGCAGGCTGGCTGACACTATCGACACCGTACATCGGCTCGGCACCAAGCAGCAGAATGACAACAAACCCAAAGGCATCATTATCCAGTTCATCGCACGTGTCTACAGGGATGCCGTATGGAAAGCTGCCAAGACGTCACCACACCTGCGCGACAACGTATTAAGATTTGCGGAGGATCTCTCTAAGGAGGACAGAAAACGAAGGAACAAACTGTGGCCAGTGATAAAAAAAGCTCGAGAGGAGGGCAAACCAGCCTTTTTCATAGGAGGTCTTGGATTTGTCAGCGGATCAGAAGTCTCCCTCCCCACTTAGGAAACAGACTCGCCTACTGCATAATAACAGAAGGGCACCTGTTGGTTTGACCTGCACTACATACAGAGTTGATATTTTAATGTTATAGCTTCTATTGTACTATAACTTAGACTCTGTAAAAGTCACCTTAGTTTACAAATCGCTGCCATTTGTATTATTTGTTTTGCTTTTTAAGGCCATTTAATAACCGAGGCAGCTGATTAAGAGTGCTGTGTTTTCCAGTTGGCCGGGATTATTTACTTTTCCCTTTACCATCATTTTCAGTTTTTAATGCAGCACTCGGTCCCCTTATCTCACCTAACTGGTTATTGATCACTTTCTAGTCTATATCTCGTTCATGTTCATTAATAACTTTGTCTTTCTCTATTGTTTATTTAAATGCCAGGGGACTAAGACAGACTTAAGCCTTATTTTTATTTGCCAAACAACTTCATACAGATTTCTGTTTCTTTCAAGAAAGTCATTCCATATCTGCTGATGTCAATTTTTTGAAATCTCAATGGGGTAATGATATCTGGTTCTCTCAGGGCTCAGAGAGATCTGCTCGAGTAACCACGCTTAAAAATACTTTAACTGATGATGTCCTACACTCAGACTGTGACCCCCTAGGACACTACGTATGTCTTATAATAAGAATGAATAATATCTATATCATAACTATTAATATTTACGGTCATAATAACAAACTTGAGAATGAGTTAATTGATTCAATAGAGGAAAGAATCATATTTTGGCTCACCAAATACCCAAACTCTCTTCTTTTAAGTGGTGGAGACTAGAGGTCGACCGATAGTGGATTTTTAAAGGCCGATATAATAACGATAGTTTGGAGCAGGAAAAAGCCGATAGCCGATTAATCGGCCGATATCACCTCACTTCACCCCACCCCACGAAAAAATTCAACACTGTTGGAAATGAACAATCTTTGACTTTATTAAACGCAACTGTTTTACTGAACAGCTAAGTCAAAGTAATAAATATCCAACTATATAAAATCTCGAAGTGAACATCAAACTCAAAGTAATAAATACCAAAATAAATATATAAATCTGGAACTGGATATAAAAGTAATAAATACCAAAATAAATAAATAAATCTGGATAACTGAACATCAGTCTCAGAGTAATAAACACCTAAATGAATATATAAATCTGGAACTGGACATCAAACTCAAAGTGATTAAAAAAATAAATCTGGAACTGAACATCAAACTAACAGTAAAGAATCTAGTATGTAAAAGAAAAAATCATTTGGAGTGGGAGTTTTTTCTTTCCCTCAAAGTCAGTAATCCCAGTTGAGAAGCCTGATTTGAAGCTTAATTGGCGAAGTTTCAGGAGCAGGACCACACCTCAACAGCGCCAACTTCCGCATTTCTATAAATAACCACCTGACCCTCTCATCTGCTTCGCTCTCGTATTCTGCGCTCTCGCACCCAGAAACGAGATCACGCGACATCGCCTCGCCCGAGCACATCCAAACTTTTGTACGAGCAACATCAGGCTCTACTCACCTCATCATGGACTTCGTGTCACTATTCCCGTCGGACAATCTTTCAGACGAGATGAGGATCACCATTCATCTGAAGCCGACTACTCTCCCGTCACCTCCGTACCCGAGGACCCGATTCCAGTGGCCCAACAGCCGGCTAGGACGCGAGCGGGTCCGAAGAGCACCAACTTCGTCTCATCCATGGTTCGTCTCCCGCCTGGTTCATCTCTCCTCAACATCCAAGATTATCATAGTTCGCCCGACGACTCTCCCGTGTCTCCCAGCCCACCTCCTTCCGCAGCAAAGAGAGGACGAGGAATTTCCGGAACAGAAAGTCACCGTCGCTGCAGTTCGCCACAGTTCGCCGACTCCTTCACCTCCAAGAAGCGAAGCCTCCCGCCATCGTTCCGCCAACACCGGCCGAACAACTCGCCGGTCACAACGTCTCCACGCCCCGGTGAGTTCCCCCGACCGGCTTTCATCTTCTACAGTCACCGATTGGACAGTAGCCGCTCCCCAGAAAACTTTAAACGACAAATGAATTCTGTTTAACCGAATGGACTATAAAGCCAAACTTTCTCCACACGCATGTGTGCTTCTTCCGTCAACACCAGCTCTCTTCCGGGTGACGTCATCACGCGCACGCAACACACCGCGACGTCGACGCTCCTGTTAAAAAGGGACAGTACAATTAAATACTATAGCCCAAAGACAGCAGAAAGCTCATAGACAACAGAAAGTGCAGCAGCAAAAGTGGAGACAGAGATCCTCAGCCAGATCAAATGACTCTAGAGTTTCTGCTACCACCTCTCGTCATCACTCCACTCCAAAGGGAGTGCCCAGATGGATTTCAGGACCCTCCAATCCCCATCAGGATTTTCATCATCGACACTAGCAACCTACAACATCTAGGGCAACGTCATGGTGCCCACTGCCATCCAGTTCTAGCCACCACAACAGCCAATCTTCGAAAAATAAATAAATAAACTCATGGCTGTTCGTTCCGTTAACACCAGATCGCTTCCAGGTGACGTCATCACACACAGCCCTACAGGCAGTGACGTCTACGCTCTTGTTAAAGGGACAGTACAATCAAATGACAAAGCCCAAAGAAAACAAAGAGCAGCAGCAAAAGCAGAGACAGAGATCCTCTGCCCGATCAAACAACTCCAGAGTTTCCGCCACCACTTCTCGCATCACTACACTCCAGAGGGAGCGCCCAGATAGATTCCAGGACCCTCCAACTTCTATCAGGATTATCATCATCAGCTACAGCAACCTACAACTTCAAGGGCAAACGCCACAGTGCCCACCGCCATCCAGTTCCGGCCATCACCGCAGCTAAACTTTGCGGAGGCTCCTGGCACAGGGATGCCAGTGCCCCCTACAGCCCACTGCTAACAACCACAGCAGCCTGTTTCAGCGGAGGCTCTTGGCACCGGGATGCCAGCGCCCTCTGCTTCCTGTGTCCAGCAACCACAGCAGCTCGCTTCAACCGGGGCTCCTGGCACCGAGATGCCAGCGCCCCCTGCTTCCTGTTTCCAGCAACCACAGCAGCTCGCTTCAACCGGGGCTCCGGTCTGTATATAAAAAAAAAAAAAAAAATTACTGTCAATTCTTGCACTACATCATGTAAATATGTACTTCGATGCTATTTTCTCCCCCTTTTTAATTATAGTGTCTATTCTATTGCCTATTTTGCTATTGCGCTGTTCTCGTAATATTCTGCCGCGACAACAAATTTCCCCGTCTGCGGGACATTAAAGGATTCTGATTCAGATTTTGACCCTGCCACCGAGATGCCAGCGCCCTCTGCTCCTGTTTCGAGCAACCACAGCAGCTCGCTTCAACCGGGGCTCCTGGCACCGAGATGCCAGCGCCGTCTGCTTCCTGTATCCAGCAACCACAGCAGCTCGCTTCAACCGCTCCGGTCTGTATGTTAAAAATTACTGTCCATTCTTGCACTACATCATGTAAATATGTATATACGTCGATTCGATTCCATTTTCTTCCCCTTTTTAATTATAGTGTCTATTCTATTATCTATTTTGCTATTGCTCTATTCTCGTAATATTCTGCTGCTGCGAGAAACAAATTCCCCCGTCTGCGGGACATTAAAGGATTCTGATTCTGATTCTGATCCTGGCACCGAGATGCCAGAGCCCTCTGCTTCCTGTTTCCAGCAACCACAGCAGCACGCTTCAACCGGGGCTCCTGGCACCGAGATGCCAGCGCCCCCCTGCTTCCCATTTCAAGCAACCACAGCAGCTTGATCAACCGGGCTCCCGGCACCGAGATGTCAGCACCCCCTGCTTCCCGTTTCAAGCAACCACAGCAGCTCGCTTCAACCGGGGCTCCTGGCACCGAGATGCCAGCGCCCTCTGGCACCTATTACCAGCAACCACAGCAGATGGCTTCAACCAGGGCTCCTGGCACCGGGATGCCAGTGCCCTCTGCTTCCTGTTTCCATCAACAACAGCACCTCGCTTCAACCAAGTCTCCTGGCACCAAGATGCCAGTGCCCTCTGCCGCCTAATTCCAGCAACCACAGCACCTCGCTTCAACCGGGGCTCCTGGCACCGGGTGCCAGCACCCTATGCCGGGATGCAGGGAGCTTCCATCTCCCAGCTCCATCAGTCCCAGCAGCTCATGTCGGCTGGGGTCGTCAGCACCGGGATGCCGGCACCCGTTCTTCCCCCTCAACAGGCAACCACTAATTTCAATTTATACACAGCTACCCACACTGGGCCGCACAAAAAACCAAACGAGAGCTTCAGCCTTCTCTCGCCTGTTGTCGGCAGCTCCACCAGCACCCATACCTCCAGAACAGATGTCATCTACCCCTTCTGTCATCTTCCCTTAATCAATGGCGTATATAAGAAAGGCAGGCCCGTCATGCACCAAGGAGGTTGTTCGATTTGCAACGGCTTCAACAGTACCGGATGCACCGTGTCCCAGTGCCGCTTCCTCCACGTTTACTCCTTCTGCAGCGGGGGCCACGCCCACCCCGAATGCCCGTACAACCTACCTCACCAAAGCTAGTTTCTCATAGAGGACTTGAAGAAGGTCTTCACCCCGGACTCCACACAATCATCTATCTCTTTTGAAATCAAAAATCTTCAGTCGACCATAACCGAGCCAGATTCAGTTGACCGCACGCTCGCTAAGGAAGTTAAGGAAGGTCCAGGAACAGACCAGTGCTCTTAAAGTCCTCCCTATTCAACCCGACTTCTGCCGTTTCTTCAGCATCCATTGGCGTGGTATATATTACTTCGCCGTTAGGCTCACCTTTGGTCGCAAAGCAGCCTAAACTCTTCGACACCCCACCTGAAGCCCTCAGCTGGATCCAGTCTAACAATTTCCCCCCACCACATCGGCACCCGCTTCCGGCCTGATTACCCTGACTTCAGTCTTCTCCAACCTCGGGGTCCCATCGTCGCAGAGAAAACAGAGGCCTCCACATCCCTTGAGTTTCTCGGAATCATTCTTGACACTAACAAGTTTTAGACTTCATTCCCGGTCGGAAAGCTCAGCCGAACCTTCTTCTGCGCCCAGCGCCGCACCAAACGTCAACTTCTGTCCCTTCCGTCCCATCACTCTTGACCTCCATCTCCCTGGATAGCTCGAGCCTTGCTGAAATCTGTCCGTGACTCAACCCTATCACCAATTGGAACGGAATCACTTTCTTTTACGATGACCAACCAACTAACCCACATGACATCCATCTGTACAGCGATGCTGCTCCTTAGGCCGGTTTTGGGGGTTTCTACAAAGGAAGATGGCTTGCGGCAGAATCGCCCCCGAAGCTCGCTAATGAATGCCAGAAGTTCAGAAGCTTGGCACCTCACGCAGATACCTTCCCTACGCCAGTTGGGCGTCGACATTCAACTCGTAAATCCTGCGCTTATACCCCTGATAAGCGACTACCAGAGCTCCACCATCAACAGCCTATCACCCTCGACCCTCTCTTCCTACTGGACAGCTTGGAAAGCTTCCATTACTTTCACGACCAATACAACACAACCTTTCCGTCATTCGATCTCATCACCACGACTTCTTTCAGTACTTACGCCCATTCCTCATGACAAATCACGCACCACCAAGCTTACCTTAGCGGTATCAGCTTCTTTCCAAGACAATAACCGGCTGTTCGTTAACAGTTCGTTAAGCCCTCGCCGTCTTCCTCTTAATGCCAACTTGCCGTTAATCTGCCTCCACACAATCTGTTCCGGGTACGGCACTCCTCAAGTCGCCCAAAACCTGGAAGCCATGTTCTTGCTTGCCTTTTGGCTTCCTCAGATGCTCCGAATTCACCTCCTCAACCATTCACTTCGACTCAAGCCGTCATGCTCGCATTTCTGACTTGTCTCGCTTTTCAGACGACACTATGGTGTTCCACTTAAAGCAAACCAAAACCAATCAATTTGGTCCGCCTACACCCGTCTTCTTCTTCAAGGTCCAATCACCACCGAAATCCCTTCGAAACCCTCGCAAATTTCTTGCAATTCCGTAAATCTCACAACAACGACAGATCCACTCTTCATTTCCGCATCCAGCCAAGTGGCTACTCGATTCTGGTTCCACCATCACTTTCGCCGGGTGCTCTCATTGTCTGGTATTTTGCCCGACAACTACTCTGGGCACTCCTTCAGAATTGGAGCTGCCACTTCAGCCCCCCGTAATGGCTTCCCAGAACACTTCATACATCTCATAGGCCGCTGGTCCTCCCAAACGTACCACCGTTACATCTGTTCAGATCTCAAAGATCGCAGATCCGCTCAATCTCTTCTCAAGTAATTGGAGGTTTTTGGGGGTCCGTCGCTGCCCGGGAGCGGCGGCGGATTCTCTACAAGAATCCCCACAACGCACTCGAAGAACTCAAAAGAACCAAGATCTTCGACACTTCGTTTTCCTTTGTCACTAATAAATCCTTAAACGCATCTCGTTGATGGTGTGGTCCTTGCTAGTGAATTGAAGCTTAATTGGCGAAGTTTCAGGAGCAGGACCACACCTCAACAGCGCCAACTTCCGCATTTCTATAAATAACCACCTGACCCTCTCATCTGCTTCGCTCTCGTATTCTGCACCCCTCCCCCCCACCCCATTTCTCTCTGTCTGTTTCTTCTTTCTCTCCTCTCCTTCGTAGGTCCATGAGGGGGTCCGTCGCTGCCCGGGAGCGGCGGCGGATTCTCTACAAAAATCCCCACAACGCACTTGAAGAACTCAAAAGAACCAAGATCTTCGACACTTCGTTTTCCTTTGTCACTAATAAATCCTTAAACGCATCTCGTTGATGGTGTGGTCCTTGCTAGTGAAATTGTAATGGAGGAAACAGAGCTTATCTGCATTCTCTTTTTATTTTATCTTTTTTAAAAGAATAAATTCAGAACAGGAAACCATTTATATTTCAAATATAACTACATATTGTTTGCACTGCAGCAACAGTAAAGTTTACAACAGCAAAGTCACTATTTAAACTCCGTAATATCTGGAAACAAATCGGGGGGGCTGGTTTGTTTCAGCCAGCAGCTAAAGTTTACAAGAATTTGTCAAATTTTAAGATTCATGGCAAACTAAGATGAACAGACTACACACAGACAGCTTTCATTTTAGCGTGTTCTTAACAAGCTGTTAATTGTTAGCACTGTGGTCGTGTAAAACGTGCCGGTGGAAATGTCACTGTTTATGCTGAAATATGATGCACGTTTATGCTTGTTGAACAAGTGGTACTTATTGCCTCCACCAAGGAGGTTATGTTTGACTTTCAACTCGTGAAGGTTTTATTGCAGTTACAATAACGCGTGTCGCCGTCTCCACCTGGGCCACTTCTCTCCTCTCTCTGCTGCCGCTGCACACGGCCCGTCTATGAAGGTATTATTGGTGCAAAAGGTTTGAGCACCTGTAACAGTGGAATTTGTAGTTGTGTACAGGGATTGTGTATGTGTATCAGTAAATGTGTGGTCACATACTCTATGAGTTGTGTACTTGTAGATTTTTTTCTCTCCACAAATACAACACAACATTTACACATTCACAAATTCTTAATTACGTCACAGATTAAATAACTGACACCCTCACATTTTTGCTCCAATCTTTATAGTATATTTGGTGCAAAACATATTTGTGCACCTGTAACAATGTGAACTTGTGGACAAAATTTGAATATGTGCAAATCTGAATGTGAACTTGTGCAATAAATGTTCAATGCATGTCAAATAATTTATCACGAAAATACTTGTGTTCTTTTAAAAACACAAACACAAATCGATAAGTACAAGTGCGCGAATCTTCCCCACGAGTCACAGATTCTGTTTCCTTCAACTACAAATCACGAATCCCGCCCCTCCACTTACTTCAAGTACGAATCACGAATCGCGCCTCCACTGAGACATGTGGTGCAAAACTATCTGTGCATTCAGTCTATGGTGCAAAAGGTGGGTGCTGATCTGAGATCGACTGAACCCACAGCCAATCAGAGGAGAGGAAAGGGCTATTGGGGAAACCCCTCCATTCCGAAACCCCCCCCACTCCGAACGGACACAATCAGAAAGGAAACGGAGGCTGCGCATTTATCCTTTTTTCCTTTGTGGGTTCAAATGGATCATGTGGCTGATTAACCGCAAAACAAGCCTACTTCATATTAATGACATAACGCTCATTATGCTTCAGCTGGACAAATGGCTACGTTGAATTGAAATAACTTTATCATGCTAAACATCCGAAATTGTATGAAAATTACTCCAATGCGTTATACCGATCTTCGTGCATATTCAGACACAGCCTGATATGGGTTCTGAGCAAAGGAATGTCTGTTTCCTCCCCCGGTCTGTTGTCAGCAGGAGCGGGGGCTGCAGGCTCGCGCCTGGGTGAAGTGGGCTCAAGCCAGAGTTCAGCCGCGCTCGAGCCGAGCAGGGAGAGAAAAAAATGTGTATTTCTTTTGCTCTGTGGGAGATCTCCCACAACAGAGTGGATGAGAAAGCAAGGGGGACAGATCTGCCCAGCAAACATCAGAACACAGAGTGCAGCCTACTTTGTCTGTCACCTGGTTCAGCACCCTGGACAGCTGCCTGCGTAACTGGATGTGGGAATTTATATACTACATAATAAATGAAGATAGTGACATAGGCCTATTAGCAATAAAAAACAATGACTTGTGTGAGTGCGGCCGGCGAGCGGACTGCAGTGTTTGATCTAGGAAGTAATGTAAACTTGAAAATCAATTTCGGAACAGCAGTGTTTTGGGGGGAGGGTCGGAACAGCGGTGTTTCGGAGTGGGAGTGTTTCGGAATGGAGGGGTTTCGCAATGGAGGGGTGTTGGAATGGAAGGCTGTCCCCGTTGTTTTCTAGTGCGCAAATCTACTAAAATTTACGGTAATAGTAATGAAACCACTCTGCAGAGCTGCTGGTAGTGAGTGTGGGTCAGACTGCAGTCTCACAGTCAGACCCATGAAACATACGGTACTTTACAGTCATTATTCCCGGTAATAAACTGAAGGTATCACGAAGGTATGCGCCTGGATTTCAAAGCAAATGACAACGTGAGGAAAAAAAAAAGTTTCCATAAGTAGTTCAAGATTCATATACTGCTGGACTTAGTACCTCCTAGAGTGCATGCATAATATTAAGTACTTTTACTGTGTACTTTTTGAGTAATCCTGTGTCAAAATCCTTAACAAAGAAAAGAATAAGGATATTTTACCCAACTTTGACATGGAATACAAAGCTTATTTTCCATAAGTAGTCCCAAGATTCATATACTGCTGAACGAAGTATTTCCTAGACTATGTGCATGAATGATATGAAGTACTTTTACTGTGGACTTCGAGTAGTCATGTGTCAAAATCCATGACAGAAAGCAGGTAAAGCAGGGGAATGAGAACGCAGATGAGGTCAAATGATATCCTTTGTGCTTATGTGACTGTTATGACACATCATGTTAAATAAATCATACAGAGAGTTCATCTGGAAAGGAAACTGTGAGCTGTGCCCTCATTCCCCGGCTTACTCCCATCACTGAGACCTGTAACACCAGCATAGACGGCAAGTCATTAAAAATTCACACTGCAGTTCTATCATGTTGTGAAATCATTATTATAGATAGATAGATAGAAATACTTTATTGATCCCAGACTGGGAAATTATTAGTAAAAGCTAATGATTTCATAGTGATAGATTTACAAGATTATTTGAAAATATATGTTATTATTGGTGTATTATGAATGTATAATCATTATAAAACCTCCCTCTCAGCCCCATGTGGGGGGTTGGTGTACGTTTTTTTTGTCTTTTTTCTCAAGCTTGAATTTGAGGGTTCTGTGTGTGTCAAGGTTGGATGAGTAGATCAGGATATCATCTAAGTAAACATACACAAAATGGTCAAGAAAGTCTCTTAGTACGTCATTGATCATGGCTTGAAAGATGGCGGGGGCGTTGGTGAGACCAAACGGCATGACCCGGTATTCGTAGTGGCCACTGGGTGTGTTGAAGCCTGTCTTCCACTCATCTCCTTCCTTTATCCGGATCAAATGGTAGGCATTTCGGAGGTCTAGTTTGGTGAACACTTGGGCTTGTTGAAGCTGATCGAAAACAGATGACATGAGAGGGAGAGGGTAACGGGTCTTTATTGTGATATTGTTTAACGGGCTATAGTCAATGCATGGTCTGAGAGACCCGTCTTTCTTCCCCACAAAGAAGAATCCCGCCCCTGCTGGGAAGACGAGGGGCGAATCAGGCCCGCCTCTAGTGACACTGTGATGTACTCTCTCATGGCCTCTTTTTCGGGTCCTGAAACGGAGTACAGCCGGCCCTTAGGAATGGTGGAGCCTGGGATCAGTTCAATGGCGCAGTCGTATGGACGATGAGGGGTAAGAGACAGAGCCTTGGTCTTGCTGAAGACTTTTTGAAGGCAGGGTTTCTCCTACATGTTATTGACTGTGGCGCACCACCACGGCAAAATAAAAGCCGCCACACCTTAAAAATTAAGGCATAAATAAATCCAGTGTTAGAGAAAGATAATGTTTTACCGTCGTCTTCCACCGCAGTCTTTGACGTTAACTAGCATGTTGGAAATTTAGCTTGATAATTAGCTAGAGGATTAAAATGGTCACTTAGAGCAGAGTCCTGCACGGGTCTTATTTTGCAAACCCGCTCGAACCCGCCATACTTAAAACCGCATCTGACCCGTTTTCCGACAGTAGCACAAATGACATTCCGTACCCGAGCCGACCCGCTATAAATTGATACCGAGGCCCGAAGGTAGATTGGACGGATGCAATTTTTAAAAGAGAAAGTAAGCCAGCGTGGGGAATGACAGTTCTGGGAGGGCAGGGGAACTGAGCCCGCGGCAAAGATGGCACGGGAGGTGCACGGTCCTTCCCCCAGGATACCTCTCTTACTCGGTCCCATCCGGGATCACGCTGACGGTGAGGTCTGCGCCCGTAGCGCACTTCTTTCCAACCGCCTTCCATCAATATGTTTTCGCGGTGTATTTAAATAATTATAGGTAGGTATAGTTATACTTTGTTTTTGCTAGTGTAGATATGTATAATAATAGGTGCTTATGCAACAATATATGTGCTTCTCCAACAATATAGGTGCTTATGCAACAATATATGTGTTTCTCAGTGAATGACTGACAGATAATGAATCAGCTGACAAAACAAACTGTGTGCTAAAACGGCGACGTTTCGACTCTAATGAGTCTTCTTCAGGCCTTAGCACACAGGAAACAATCCGACTGGTCTTCAGAGGTGCTCCTGTAATGGGAGTCACAGCAAAGTATCTCACAAACAACAATCCGACTGGTCTTCAGAGGTGCTCCTCTAATAGGAGTCACAACAAAAGTCTCTCACAAAGTAGAATCCGACTGGTCTTCAGAGGTGCTTCTCTCATGGGAGTCACAGCAGAAGTGAGCTGCCTGCCTGGCCTCCTCCTTTTATGCCCTCCCCCTGGAATGTGTCTGGGCATGTCCATACGTATTGACTCTCCCCACTCTGGCCATAGTAGGTGTTTTACTGTTGTTTTTAAAGGGAATAAAGTATGAACTTGATGTATTCCATGAATTATATTTGATTTTAAACTACGTAGAGTTGATTTTTATGAATTTTGTACTATGAATTATTTTTAATGTAGAGTGAATTGACTGTTTTTAAAGTACTATGAATTGGTTGTTTTAAGGTTTTGTTTTTAGTTTAGCATGAATTGGTTGTTAATTGTAGTATGAATTAATTACTTTTTAATTGTTTGTTTTTAATATCCTATGAATTAATTATTTATTTAAGACCAAATTGAAATCATGTATTTCTCTTTTAAGACCGAATTGAAATCATGTGTTTGTTTTTTAAGATCCAAATGAAATCATGTATTTATTTTTTAAGATCCAATTGAAATCATGTATTTATTGTGTTAGGCTAGATTGAAATCATGTATTTATTGTGTAAGATCCAATTGAAATCATGTATTTATTTTGTAAAACCAGGTTGAAATCATGTATTTATTTATAAATCCAATTGAAATCATGTACTTTTAAAAACCAAATTGAAATCATGTAGTGAATTAAAGCTGCTCTAATTAGGGTTTGAAGTTTTTATTGGGGTAGTTAAGAGTTGGAACATGAGATCAGAGCTACACTCCCCGGTGTAAGCTGGACTGCTAGAGTCTATGTATAAAGGCAGTTGTATGCTTGAGTGTGTCCTATACCGACATTTGGGATGTAAAATAGACATTGTCTCGCCACAATCATTCTACTTTGATTTGTTTTTGTTTTCTTTTGGCTTTAGAACCTGCAAACCAGGCTGTGAGGCCTTTTGAAGGGCAGGATGAAAGATCAAAGTCTCAGTAGTAGTGAAGGAGCACCTCTGCTGGTTGAGTTTCGTAGGTGTCCTCTGACTGCCGCCTCGGTGATCAGGACAGGTGAGTAAATTTGTCAATTTTTGTTTCTACTTGTTTTTCTTTTTGTATATGTTGTGGCGAGACAGTGTACAGTAAAACAGGTAAGTTCATATACGTAGACTGTTGTCAAGAGAAGATTTTATTGCAGTTCAATATAGGCAAAATGATCATCACAAACAGACTTCTGTCTTTCAGGCTCTTTTTAGAGGCCCGAAGGCACCTAGGTTATCCGCCTCTCTATGCTGCAACCTCTCTCGTCGTTCGTTCTGGTCCCCCATCCATGGCACACCGGTCTGTTCACCTGTGAAATGGAGCTTTCTAAAGATGGGTGAAGTTTAGTGCATCTGGGGTGGCAGTTGGTCAGTTCATGGCCTTTGACGGACCTGTGGTTGGTCGGGTGAAATGTTAGCGTAGCTTTTGAAGCTCGCTTTTTTGGCCTCACCTCCGCAGCCAGCAGCTCACCGTGGGTGCGTGAGGAGACCGGGGAGTTCTGACGTCTGGGCTCGACAGAAGTGCTTTTAGTGGTGGGGTCAGAGTAGGTGTTGTTAGCCAAGAGGATAGCATTATTATGCTTATCATACCTCTGTCTCATCATTTTATCCTCAACCACTTGCTGCAGTGTCTGTGAGCCCAGTGTTAGCCCTACTTGGGGTTGAAAGTCGGTCCCCGGTCTTGCCACACACCCTGCGGAGGTAAGATGGAGGTTAGAGGCTGCAGAGGTAGAGGAGCCACCAAAACAGGCGGCCGCTCCAGGTAGGTATAATGGCTGTATTGTTTTTGGTTTAATAAACGCCTTGTCTAATAGTGATGTTGACAGTGGTGGAGGACATGTAGTCCGTTTACGGACTGTCCGTTCTGGGCTCTGTCTACCGGGAGAAGCAGAAGGAGAAAGAGAGGGATGACCAGGTGGAGGCTGCGAAGTGGGGCTGGGATCTGAAAGGGAAAGGTGAGATTGGGGCTGTGGAGCAGATGGAGCCGCATGGTGGACTGCAATTGCAGTTAGAGGCTCCTGTCTGTCTCCTAGGGGCACTTTCGGAGGGGTGTAACCCACCAGGGACCCCGAGGGGGTGGTAGGTTCAGAGTCAGATTGGTGATATTTTTCAGAGCCACACTGGAGTAAGGGAAGGGGTTAGGGTTAGGGTTAGGGTTAGGGTTAGGGTTAGGGCTAGGCTATAGGCATACAAGCTTTCAAATGTTCCATCATCACTTTTTAACATCCTGGCTGTAGATAAAGCAGGATATTCATTATAGGCAATTTAATTTAGGGCATTACATTTTCGTATGCCTAGCAATTATTTTCTATGTTTAATAGCAATTGAAATTACGTTGATCCTTAGTTTGGTTGAATTTTCAACATTGTTTCAATATTCCTGATAATTGAAATACCACTGAAATTTCGTTGATCTATGGACAGGATTTCAACGTTGTTTCAATATTAAAACAGGGTGCAAATGATGTAGAATCAAAATCAGAGTTCGGTGTTGATTCAGGGACTTAATGTTGACAATGGAATGTTGATTTAACATAGTTTCAATGACTGTTTGCTATCTGAGGGGTACCAACTTTAAACCCTCACCATAGGCAAAGGCAAGATATATAGATTAAAAAAATAGGTTGTAAATCAAAACCAACCATGATAGTGAAGTACAACCAGGAAAAGTGCTATATATAGCTGCTAGCTGAGAGACACCTATCACGGTTGACGCACACTTGGAACTTTAAGCCCAGTTGGTTAATAATCAGCAGCCGGAAAGGCCGGACAGGTTTACACAGGTGTCTGACCAGCCCAACACTGCTGCGACCCAATGGGATTTGTCCTGGTGTGCCAGACGACCAGCCCACCCCTGGTCAAAAATATTATCTCCTGCATGACACTCTTTATTAGGGCCCGAGCAGGTCTTGACCTGCAAGTCGAATGGCGACTTTTTCGTTCCAAATGATCGCATTTTGCATCGGTTAACATACCCCAAATCTCACCAAACTTGGAATATATGTCACACCTGGCGAAAATTTTTAGAATCTATTGTCATCCTCAATGTCCACCACCACTTTGTCGCACATTCAAAAACCCTATATCCACGCGTTCAGTGAATTGTGCTGAATCTCGTGGTGTAGGCCTATTTCCGCCTATCATTTTTTTCCGCAAATTCGCAAAATGTCGCAAACCTACTTTTTCGAACTCCTCCCAGGCAATTTCACCAATTTGCACAAAACTTTGCACACAGCATCTGTGGACCCTCCTGACAAAACGTTATTAAAAGAATTTCGATATTCCAATAAATACTCAAGTTATTAAATAACAACTTCCTGCAGATTTGGTTCAAAACAGGAGGTGCTGCATACCTCCACGTTGGTGTGTCCAAATGATATGAAACTCAGGATAGTACTTTCACATGAGCCCCTGAGGCAAAATTTCAGGTGATGACCACAAGGTGACGCTCTTTAAATTGAAGTATTTTATATCTCCACATCGGTTCATTGGATTAACACAAAAATTAGTACAATTATTGTCAGTGCCCTCCTGAGGACAGCTGACGAACGGTTTACTGATCCGCCAGTAGGTGGCGCTCTGGTGGCAGTCTGTGCCCACACCATAACACTTATGGAGATGAAATTCATAGGGGTGCTATAGAATGGCCCCTGTTACTCACGCACCAAAAATGACCAGCAGGTGGCGCTATTTTCAATGCAAAGGCATTTTTGGCCCATAACTCCCACATAATATGTTGCACTTTGTTAAACCTTATATCTACGTGTTCCCTGAATTCAGCTGAATTGTTTGGTGTAGGCCACACCCACTTTCATGGTAACTTTCCTTTTGCTCCCATTCTAGGCAATTTGAACGAATTGCACCAAACTTTGCATGTAGCTTCTGTGGAAAACGCCCAAAATATAAAACAACAAATTTCTGCACATTGTGTCCAAAACAGACAGTCTTGCATATCGTGACCAAATACAGTCCAATTAACAAAACACTTTTGTTAATTGTGTTCCATGACCCGATGAGCATTTGTGCAAAATTTGGTGCAAATCGGCCAATAGATGGCGCTTTTATGGCTAAATGACAAAAAAACAGCTGAAATAGCTTCACTTTTGAGTGGATAGGCTTTCTCCACCAGAGGGCAGTGCTGCCTTGCTAATGGATACAAACCTCTGTTTAAGAGTCTGTAGGGTAAAACAGTGGTAGTCCACTCAATATTTGTTCTTCATGTAGATTGCAGGGAGTTTTTCTGACTTCAGCGTAAGTTATTTAATACCAGCGATAGCAGGGCACTAAATTATAAAGGTACGGCTACCTCAACAGAAGGTGTTGCGTGAACAAGCCTGACGGCAGCATGCCCCGGCGCACATGGACTGCGAGGGCCCGTTCATCCCTGCTTGCAGCTTTAATTTCCTTATTTGTTCTAGTTTGTCTGGTTCTTGGTTGTGATGAGTCAAGTTTATCATTCAGTTTGATATTAAAGTCACCACCACATATTCCTTTGACCTCTGGGGCCAAGATGTTTTTATTTCCCTGTAAAAGTCCCATTACTATTTGGGGATTCATACACATTTACTGTAGTGGTCTTAGTGCCTTCAAGCTTTCCTTCATCAATACATACCTCCCTTCTCTGTCTCTCCTTTCCAGTATGTGCTCATTAGTGTGAGCTTTAATAATTAGGACTGCTGCCCCTCTCTTGGTGCCAGACTCATGCCATTATAAGTAGACATGTTTAAACCCTAATCCTTGGATTTTATATGTTCCCTTTCATTTGAATGGGTTCCTCTAGGAATCTTGCCCCCCTTTTATTGGATTATGCATCCATTAACATTTGAGGAAGTGATTTTCGTCCCTGGTATATTCTGCATTTCCCATTTCAGTCCTGGTTTCTTAGTTTTAAGCCTTTGACCATTCCACCTTCTGCATGTTTTAACCTCCCTCCCCCTCAGCCCTGCTCCTCCACAATCTTTAAACTACTCTCTTGTAAGTATGAATAGGGCAACGATATACATATATCTTCCAAAGGTGGAGTGAAATAACCACAACTAATCAGATCAAGTCGCCACAGAAAGTTGGCAATTTAGAGTCCCAACTTTCGGTGTCGCTCAACAATGTCTCCCTCTGACTATGTGCCAGTCTATTTGATGTAGTCCTTTGTCCAGCCTTTCTTCCCCAGAGATGGAGGCTTTGCTCCTCAGGGTCAGTAAGTCCTCTGCTCTTCCCATGCAGAGTTAATTGTCTTCATACCTTCTCTCTGTTGGACCTTTAGTTTATCTAATCTTTATCTAATCTTTAATTGTTTTGTAAAAACCTGTTTTTTATGTTGGTGGTTGACAAATCTCAAAACAAGAACCCTTGCAGGAGCATTCTCATTGGATGGTCTTTGCTGGAGGGACCTGTGGGCTGAAGATCCACTTGTACAGTATGTATATCCAATCTCTCTGCACTATGTCCCCCAACTCTTTTTACAAACCAACCACAAGAAAACCAGAAGCACATCCCATTAACACCACTGAACATACAATTGCTAAATAGCTAATTCGTGTCTCTTGTGGTGTGATTAAACCATAAATTCATCATGGCCCACAGCTCCCTCCTCCCCTGGTTGTACAGCGGGACTACCCAGGCACCCAGGGGTGCCATTCTATGTTTCTTCTTCTGATTCTTGTGATTTACTAAATTGATACAAATTGTTGTGTGAATGCAGTACAACCTGTGGATGCTGGCAGTTCAACAATATGACCCACACAACACTACACACAACTGATGCTGACTTCCTGAAAACAGCATCCTCTACTGCAGGAACATGGTATAGGAGAACTATACCACCGACTGGGTTCTTCCTGCAGTAGAGGATGCTGTTTTTCTGGAACACTTGTTTCTGGTTAGTTTTAAAGGGTTATTGCACACAAATACTTCTTTCTGTGCAAGTAGATTTACTGTTAATAAATATAGCAAAAAAAAAGTAAAGAAATTTGAGTTTGGTAGATTATTTCTTTCTTGTAACAATGCTTCTTGGCAATAAATCTTATCCCAGTGTTTCCCCTACCATTCTGTTGGCGGGGCAGCCCGCCCCACCAACGTGGGCCCCCACCCCCCTTGAAAAACGTGAAAATCTAGGTGAGGCGTGTATGAGGATTTCGATCAGTGACCCATCAGTGCAAGACTTCCCCTACGAGGAGGCTCTCAAAATCTTTTTCAGAAAGCCAAGGAAAATCAAGTGCTCTGACCACAGCTGTACAATGTGCCATTAAGTCCAGCCCAGTCCAGTCCAAGCAGGCCCTGCCCTTCCCAGCCCCTACCTAACCTGTCCTGTCCAGCTCAGCCCTGCACACCCCAGCCCTTTGTGAGAAAATGACATAGTCTTCCTTTTGTTATTAAATGTGCTGTAAGGACTGGAGGGGGGAGAGAGACTGTCACACTGCCTGAGGTGTCACAAGAGCCACAGGTGGAGGCACATCCCCAACATGGGAAGATACACAAGTTTAGATAAGATGACATTTACTGTCCCATCTGTTACATCAAAGGGTCACTGTCCTGGGAAGACAGGATACACTCAAATATCAAAGAGTCATTATTCTGTAAAGAAGATGTTTTATGACTGTTTTAAATGAAAGTAACCTCCTCTCTGTTCTGTACTTAATGGGTAACAATTCAGAGTTCGGGAGAGAACGCTCTTGCCTTCTTCTCCATGCTGCGTGTTATTAAACGAGATCTGGTTCATACACTGAAGCCTGAAGTTCTTCGGAGACTTAGCAACTCTCTACCTCACAAAGGAGAATTTTCCACTACATTTTTAGCGACGAGGATGGAGATGGACGTTCCGCTGACTGTCGCCTGCGCCTGAACTGAAGGGAACTGCCGGCAGGGAAAGTTCCGCTCCGACAAACGGAGGACAGGATCCCACCTGAAGCCAGGCGCGGATGGCGGACAACGGGCGCTCCACCGAATAAGTGAGTATGGCGTTTTGAATCATTTGCTCAATTCTAAAAGCCTAGGTTGACTTTCGTAATCTAAATCCTTTGTGGTAGAAAAATCAGTTATAACAGGTCCGCGTTATAGAGGCCTAAATTTCCATGTAAATCCTAAAGAGGTATTGACTGTGTGAGTTAAAAACGTCCGTGTGAAGAGACGTCATTCCATATAAAGCTGTGTGTTTATGGAATGTTTTGAGTTAAAGGGCTCAATGAGGAGCGCCTTTTTTGTAATTGTAAAGATTTTTATATTTATTTTTCTCCGGCTAAAAGTGGTGCTGCAGGCTAAACCGTGCAAGGGAGGGCGGTGCAATTTGGAGGGTTGGTCCAGACTCCTGCGAATATCTCAGACACAAAAAACTACATATATCCGCCTGCAGGGGGCGCTATAACCTAGGCCAGGGATTCCCAAAGTGTGGTGCGCGCACCCCTGGGGGTGCGCAAGCCGCCACCAGGGGGTGCGCGAGATGAAAAATGTAATGGTGGTCTGGTGTAAAAATATTACAGTGTCTGTGCGTTCAGACCGAAAGCACACAAAGAGTAAAATCCACCTTGTCCAATCCACCTAAGTCGCTTAGTCACCCTGTTCGTTCTTGCTTCTAAATTTAAAGGGCCCGTGTTAAACACCACCACGCAACTACTGCTGTAGCACAGCCCATCCATTTACCGACATCGTTGATCAGGGAAAGTTACTCATTGAACAGTAACTTGATAACGCACACACACACACACACACACACACACACACACACACACATACACACACACACACACACACACATACACACACACACACATAGCCACTGGAGAAACTGCTATTGCAGGGGTGGACTGGCCATCGGGAGTACCGGGGTTTTTTCCGGTGGGCCGATGGACGGTCGTTTTTTATTTTATTTTTATTCATTTATTTATTTATTTATGCTGCGCCTAGACGTCTCTCCGTCGACCCCAAGAGATTGAGAGATTGGTGAAAAAAACTGAGCTTCAGCGTCTGTCCAAGGAGGACAGCAGCAGGACCAGGCTGCCTGCTGGAGGGAGGAAGAAGTCTAGCGAGGAAGCTGGAGATAAACATGCGGGGATGGGTGATCAGCAAACGGGCACGCCACGAGAGAGTGTCCCGCAGAATGATCAGGACGATGGAGAAACAAATGTCCGCACCGTGAGTGACAGCAGAGATGAGGAGTTTGCAGCGAGTGCTGGTTGGCTGAATCGTTTCCTCCGCCACAACAACTTCACTTGCAGAAGGATGCCAGAGAATTCACCGAGAAGCTGGCGAAGTGTGTGACATTTTCATCCCGGGTTTTGAGAGGAAGGAACTAAACTCCTGTCACGCATTGCCACCTGGTCCCAAATAAACGCCCTGGCTATTATTCGGTAATTTACGGTATGATAACTCTCCCGGCCGGGGAGAGAGACATGCATCACAGTGCTCAGCTGCAGACACATCAGAGAGGTGACGAGTTTCGAGTCCCAATTTCTCTGGGACCGACCTGACTGAGGGACGACAGCAGAGCGAGACATCCCCATTGGATATCGCATGGCTTTTCCACCTAGACACGTCATAGCTCATTACATAAATTTGGAGGATTTTTAATTTTTTTTTCTACTCCCGCCACCGCCTTATCCACCTTTCCCTCCTTGTCCACCTGGCTCCCATCCATTGCATTAATATGGGTAAGTCTTTGTCGGTATTGATATTATTGCTACAAATATAGGCCTACTGGGAATACTCACACATCCTCCTCCCCGTCTCTCTCTCTCTCTCTCTCTCCCTCTCTTGCTGCAGGCTGAGCGACTTTTGCACCGCGCTTGAAAAGTTCCAGATGGATCCTCTTTTATGCTCTTTTAATTTAGGCCTATCTTATGTTTCTGAGCCCATCCTCTTTGTTACTAATTTTGTGGATCGTGTGTAATTTTATCTCACTTGTAAAGTTTCAGATTGATCCTCGTTTTTATTTATTTATACCTGTTTCTGAGCCCATGCTCTTTAATGTTGTGGATCGTTTGTAACTGCATTGCAATTTAATTCAATGTTCTGTCGTTCTAATTTCCATAACTGTTGTTTTATGATGATGTTGATGTTAGCTCCACGGTTATTTAATACTGCTGCAATTTTTCTTTTACGCGGCTGAAAATATAACACTTATGTCAAAATCGTGCTTTCTGTTACTGAGCCTGTCTGTCACTCATCCTCCTCAAAGTGGAAGCTTGTGAGTAACTTTGTTGTATGATATTGAAACTCTGTTGATGTTGTTATCGTCATGCATGTTGTGGTTATTTGCGCATGATTAAACATGAGTCTTTATATGGCGATAAAACAAAGCTATGTTGCATTTTTTTTGGGGGGGGGGGTGCGTCAGCCCGGTTGGGACGTAGAAGGGGGTGCTCCGCAAAAAAAGTTTGGGAACCGCTGACCTAGGCCAACACGTTTTTGCCTATAACTCCCAAACTGTATGTCGTACATTCAAAAACCTTGTATCCCCAGATTCCCTGAATTGAGCTGAATCACTTTGCGATTGGCCACGCCCACTTCCGGTTCGAAAGTTTTTTCGCAAAATCGCAAAAACTGGAAAACTTACTTTTTCAAACTCCTCCTTGGGATTTTGTCCGATCTGCGTGAAACTTGGCACATACACTCTTCAACTGGACCTCATCTAAAGGTATCAAAAGAATTTTGCTTGGTCAAAAAATAAGCAACTTATTAACAAACAAATTTCTGTAGCTAGCTATAAAAATGTAAACTGTTTGATATTTCGGTCAAACTAAATGCTATTAACACCAAATTTGAGATCCTTGGTTGCCATGAGACTGGAAAGGGATGAGCTGAATTTGGCGAATTTTTGGCCACTAAGGGGTGCTAAAAATATGGGAACTTTATATCTCTTTAAAGGCTACACCGATTTTTACGAAATTTGGTCGTACGATGTAGGGCCAATCCTGAGGCCATATCTTGAAGGTGGTCATGACTGGTCAATGCGGGCGTGGCTTATTACAACAAATCCAAATCGGCACACATTCAGCCTTTTGCACTTCCAGTGCACTTCCCATTACAGCGAATACCACGGCTCAGACGTTGGCCTGTGTCCTCACTTTTGCCCCGAGCCCGTCATCCTTTGGGGCCTACTTCCGTGGGCTCTGCGGTGCGTGGGGTCCGAGTTGCGCGGGGGGGCTTGGCCCCCGTTCATAACTGCTTGCAGTTCTAGTATTTCCCTTGTAATACCTGTGTGGTTTTGGGTAAAAAAAAACGAGAAAAAAGTAGAGAGAGAGTAAAATAACAAAAAAAAAACGAAACTAAAATACCGAATAACGCAGCGCGAGGCTGTCAGCACATAACAAGTAAAGCAGGCGAAATAACTGATTGTTATATATATATCTATGGTGTGAAGAAAATTTCAAGCGACTGTAGATATTTCAGATGCTACTTACTGATGAGTAGATATTAAATAGTGGTCGACGAAAACCTGATAACAGGTAAAATAAGAATATAATAGAATATAATAATAATATGATCTTATGTGAGATACTGTAATAATGATATGATACAGTATACCATTATATGAGGCCCCACTATGATAAAATGGGCGTATGAGTGATAAAAATATATGAAATAAGTATAAAGAATAAACTTTGTTGTGACATTCAGTGACTAGTATACAGAATGTATGCTATATGGGTGCGGGTAGGGTTAAAAATGGGGAAATTAAGAAATGTATCTGAACTTTTTACAGGCTCTGCTGATTTAAGAGCAGACAAATGGGGAAAATGTGGTTAAGGATTTCAACTTTGGCATTTTGTCACCCTTGAGGTGTTTCCATTAAAAGGCAAATTAAGCACAGAATGTTTGAGATGGAGTAGAGTATGTTGAAAGAAAAGGTCAAATGAAAGTAGGGAAGAAAAAGATGGACTGATAAGTTGTTTTTTCAAAATCAGTAGCGGGATTGAAAGAAATGTGAAAAGAGGGTTTGAGTAAGAAAAAGAAAGAGAAAAGAATGTAGGACTAGAATTTATGAAATGGACCTCCTCCCTGCTGTCTCCACACCTACACCCCTCAGCGACACCTTCTCCACATGTGGTCAAGCACCCCAAGATGACTTTAAGAAAGAAGGGGAGAAAACAAATACACTCTGATTTTTCAGCTGTCTTCCTTTCTCCTGAACAGCAACAAATTAACCTGCTTCTCCAAGAAAGACTTTTCTCCAATAGCAGATTCTGCTGACTATTCGGTGCGGAGTGAAGATCACAGAAGGGATGATGTTTCCCTGATTCCATGCCGAGGCAAACAGGAATGCAGACTGTCATTGAGATCCAGAAGTGTTTGTATACAGGCCATACTAACTGAATGAAATGAAGGAGGTTGCAGAGGAGGCACCTGACACAAAGACTGGAGTTTTTGGGGGGTCACAGAATCCTGAACAAAGATTGCAGTCTAATAACAAAAAGCAAGAGGAGAAGAAGACTGAATACACATCCATCTATCAATGAAAATGTAACAGCACTGAGAGAAGACCGATGCTACAGAGGGAACATGATGGGAACCCTGAGCTTAATCAGCAAGAAAGGCAAGATCCAGAAGAATCCTGGCCACATGCACCACATGAAGGTGTCTGTTCATTCATCAGGACACAACCAGAGGAGACAGTGGAGGAAGGTTAGAGCATTTGAACAAGCACGTAGACATGAGCACAATTAGACACAAGTAATGATTAGACACACACACACACACAGAAACACTGATTGACTGCTTAAGACTAAGAAATTTGCTTCTCACACTATTAATAACTTGGGGGCTGAAAGCAAGTTAAATTTTGGGGGATATAAAAGATGCAAAATTCCCTAAAGCTGTCAGCCTAGCATAAATTAAGGTGCCATTGTTGACTTCCTAAATCTCACCATGTACCTCCCCCATCTTGCCTGGAAGGAAACCAAATGGGGGGTGGAGATCATTAAAAACACCTTAGGGTCATAAATGAAGCTGGTCAGCATCCAGCAGATGTTCTAACACTAATGTTAAACATTCTATCAGACTGGGTTTTTCAGTTATTGATTTAACAAATGCATATTCTAGCATTCCTGTTCATCCTGACTCACAGATCTGGGTTGCTTTCACTATCAATGGTAAAAATGTTATACTTGGATGCAGATGCCATAGGGTTTTCTTTTCCAATTTTCACTTTGGATTGCAGTTGCGGATCTCAGGCGCTGTTGCTATTATGCCGGCGGGATAAATGACTCTTGCGCCTGACGCAAATCTAAAATGGGTTGGTCTGAAGTAGCTACATTATTCATAGGTGTGGTTTGGGCGTAACATGCAATAAACCAATCAGAGCGTCATCTCACATTCCCTTTAAAAGCAGGCGCGCTTGTTCCATGGCAGATTGCTATTATAATGGCGAATTTGGCCAGGTGCACGCCAGGAGCGGTTCACAGCCGAGGAGACCGACATTCTTGTCAGGGCTGTAAAAGACCAAGAAGTGGCCTTGTATGGGGATGGGAGAAACCCATCCAGATTAGCTTTGGTTAAACGGGTATGGGATGAAATTGCCACAATTGTTTCTGGCATCCCCAGGACATCGCATTGGGCCTCAGGAGCAGTGCGCACAAGCCGAGCAGTGCGCAAGGGCCAGCTGAGGAGGGAGCAGCGCAAACACCAAGGTGCAGAGGATCCAGACCCACTACACGCCGTGGCAGCATTGTCAGACCGGACCGCACTGTCCGGGATGCGGCAAGGTATTAATGCCTGTTTGACCGGATGGCGATGTTGCTGCGGCCTCTCAGGCGCATTGCCTCAAGTCTCCAAATGCACCACCTGCTCCTGTTGTGCCCTTCCTCCTTCTCCCACTCCATCTCCGTCCACCAGCTCCACTAGGAGCACATCGCGCATTGCCCCTTCCGGACTCTCACGGCTACGTTGGGCGCGTCGCATATCAGAGGGAAAAAATAATTAGTTCTTCTGTTTAATTCCTTTCAACTTTCTTTTTGTATGGTTTGCAAAAATGGGAACTGCTTCCTTGTAGATGAGAGAAGCAAAGTGTATGCACGTTGAGCACACGCTACATTATGGCCAAGCATGCGCCCTTAAAATAGCATCTGAATAAGCGCCACTGACTTTAGACAAGGTTTTCCTGGTCTGTTTGCGGAATTGTTTTCTGAAACAGCAAAATAGCACCAGTGAACGTTTGCGAACACGCCTCCTCTTTTCACTGAACCGCCCCCGGGAGCGCAAATTCATTCCCTAATTTAAAGACTGCGGAGGGAAAATTCCAATGTGCGTCAAATGCAAAATAGGAATTATACAAGCGCCAGTGTACAAAGTCAATTGCGCTTAGTGCAAGATAGAGCCCATTGTGTGATAATACACTTGTCCAGTATGTTGACAATGTTTGTGCATATGTTTTCCTATGCAGGAGCACTGTCAAACTGAGACAGTGTTTCCATTTTAGTTTTCTGGCAGAAAACGATCCTACATTTTTAAAGGAAAAGTTTGCATATTCTTTTAAAAAATGAATGCATTATTTTACTCCGGAAGGTCCGTGAATTGGGGTCCCGATTACATCCACATCTTAGATGTTTCAAAAATCTGCGAATGAAAATAACAAAACCAAAAAACGATTGCCTTATTGAATTTAGCAGGCTATTGTTGTCCATGGATTTGATACAATTGTGGAGATCTCCCAACCCCTATATGACATCACATATGGGGGTAGACATTTGGCCATGACTGACTATTTGACTTGGCTCCTGACACATGGAAAGCTTTTACTGACTTAAAACAAGCTTATCGAGTTCCCTTTGCCTAGGGCTACTACCCGACACTTCCACATTTTTTTAATCTTTTGTTTTTCTGAATGTAATGAGTTTTATGACAGAAAATTCTAACTCAGTCACATGGTGACAAACGACCTGTTCGATACTATTCAAAGGGATGTCCACAACAGGGTAAAGGTATGGTTGCATGCTCAAGGCTGTAGCAGCTGCTACTGAAGCAAGTTCTGGCCACAATTGACATTGTTACTATGTGCCATCTTAATGTACATGTCCCACATGTGGTCAAGTCCTTTTATTTACAGGAAAAACCGCCCACCTTACCCCAGCTAAACTGCTACACTAGCAAAATGTGTTGCTGACAATGACTCACATAACTTTATAAAAAAGTACTGTCCTGTACTGTCCTCTGTAAAATAAATGAATAAATAACTAATTAAATAAATAGATAAATAATTAACAAGTTATAATGGATCACACTTACAAATAAATGATAATAATAATGAATAATATAAAATGATAATAAATAAAAGTAAATAATTTTATTCAAAACATCTCAAAAACCTGCACATAACCTAAAATCACATTGTGTTAGCTAGTGGAGGTGCAGTGGAACGCGCTACCCAGACCCTAAAAACAAAATTGACTGAATTGATGGCAGAAACAGATATGTCATGGATTGAGTTTTTACCTTGCATTGATTTTATGAGAGGCTGCCTACATAAGATGACTAGACTGTCTCCTTACGAGATAATCACTGGCTGTCCTTTGAAGATAATTAACACCCCGTTTTCCTCAAACAGGTTAACTCTCACCAGATTGGATGCCGATAGTTTAAGCTAGTGTTGTGCATTTAACCATGTTTCTTTGAAGCTAATCTTCCATAGGTGAAAGCGGTCCTTCTGGAGCCTATGTTGGTGCAAACTCCACAATATCCAGCCTGGGACTGAGATAGTGGTAAAGGACCTGAGGAGGAAGCACTGGAGTCAACCACGGTGGACATGACCACATCAGGTGCTGCTAACAATGCCCACTGCTGTCCGGATAGCTGAGAGAGACACCTGGATCAAGGCATCCCAGTGCAAGCCTTTTCCGAGCCATGCCACTGAAGGAAGGACAACGACCTAACCTGTGGAGTGCTGAGAGGGGACACCGTTGGACGATTGTGGCTGGATTTCATCATTGGGTTGGTCACCACAATGACCGTTGCCCAATCCTGTTTTTCAACGGAGTGAAATTTGGACTCCAAACGTCCTCATATATTCATATCTTTCACAAACCAACTGATTCACTTGCACCCATAAATCACACTGATATCATCCATACTGATACTCAGACACCCCATCTTTCAGAAGGGTAAAAATGGACTGTCTACGAGAGCAGAAGACACAGAAGAACCGATGCAGGATCAAACAATCCTGAAAGGGCATAAACTAAAACTTGCCACAGAGCAGGTGATCAGGAGAAAAAGAGAACTGTTTGAAAAAAATACAAAAAATAAAAAATGAGTGGAAACCCTGGGGCTTTAGATGCTGATGAACTCTATGATGTAATGGGCCCCAGGAAACCCATATGATGATTCAAATGACGAGTTGGTATAATTCTGTTTCTTTAAGATTAATTGTTTTAATGGATTTTTTTGTGTGTGTTGTTTTTTGTTTTTGTTTTTTGTTATTCACAGTAGAAAACTGTTAGCTGTAAACATTTTGTAGTTGTTAAACATTTCCTTTCCTATTTTTTAAACTTTCAATGTAATTTCTCAGAATGTTATGTTGACACTTTTGTGTCAAAAGGGAAGAATGTGAGAAAATTACATAGTCTTCCTTTTGTTATCAAATGTGCTGTAAGGACAGGAGGGGGGAGAGAGACTGTCACACTGCCTGAGGTGTCACAAGAGCCACAGGTGGGGGCACATCCCCACATGGGAAGATACACAAGTTTAGATAAGATGACATTTGCTGTCCCATCTGTTACATCAAAGGGTCACTGTCCTGGGAAGACAGGATACACCCAAATATCAAAGAGTCATTATTCTGTAAAGAAGATGTTTTATGACTGTTGTAAATGAAAGTAACCTCTTCTCTGTTCCGTACTTAAGGTAACAATTCAGAGTTCGGGAGAGAACGCTCTTGCCTTCTTCTCCACGCTGCGTGTTATTAAATGAGATCTGATTCATACGCTGAAGTCTGAAGTTTTTCGGAGACTTAGCAACTCTCTACCTCACAAAGGAGAATTTTCCACTACACTTTCAATGAAGTGTTTGAGTGTTTCTGTTTTGTTCTATTCATTACCTTGAGGTTTGAGGAGTCGCTGAATGTACATTTTCAATGTAAAACATTTTCAGCCGGACGAGCTGAGTTTTAAAAAAATGAAAATATTTGGAAAAGTGGAAAAAGAAACAAAGGCTGCAATATATCAAGCCTTGAGCTTGACTGCGTTGCCAGATCAGTGACTGTCAGCTAAGTGACATAGTTGGCTTGAATTTGTATCAAGAAACTGCTGAGGATGTAGCAGAATGCTGCAACACTGTTTAGTTGTGAAACTCCAGAAATGTTTTTTTGTGGACTAAGGAACTTCACCTGACTGTCCATGAGCATGGGGGGAGGAGACAATGGGCTCTATGTTACAATCGGCGAAGCACAAGTGTCCTTCCTAGTTTCAGACTGACGCTGTTGTCATTTTCATGCCCAGCCCTCACACTGTGTGAATAGCGAATGTACCTGCACCCCTGGGTGTGTTGGTGAAGTGAGATTAAAGTGAGCTGTTGTCAGGTGCACTGATGGCAGATTGTTATCTTGAGGCAGCAGAAAGCGACTGCGCCATAGACCAACAAAGAGCTGGTCTGAAGTCAGTGGCACAGTCTGTTTCCTGCTATGTAAAGGACACATTATTCAGACATTCATTATTCTCTCTCACTCTCTATTTCTCTCTCTGAATGATAGATGTTTGTTGATTGAAGTATTACTGATTATTGACCAATTTGTTAACATTAATACATTATTATATTGTAAAGAGCAGTTTTCTGTGATTTCCTTCACTGTTTGTTTGAGTTTACATATTTCTAAATGTTTACATTTAAAGTGAACAATTCTTTGAGACTGTTTTCCGGTCTGGTTATTGGTCCCTGATAGATATCCAATAGTCGACCGATTAGGTTCAGACCCAGAACCCACTGGAGGTATAATACATGTCATCTGGCCTGGGAGTGCCTTGGGATCCCCCAGGAGGAGCTGGAAAATGTTGCTGTTCCTAATGGTGCTCTGTGAAATGGTGGTTCTCATTAAACTGATGTTTCTTTGATCAATCCTGTCGACAGCCTTGTGGAGGAATTTGCTCCTCATCGTCCTGTAAGAACAAAGCAGAGCTATTCACTTTCTGTTTCAGAGTAAGGTCACAAAGCCTTAACCTTCGAAGCCCACATCAATAATGATACCCGGTCTGCATACTTCCATCTACGCAACATCAATCGTCTCCTTCCCTCACTTACACCAACCTGCATGGCCATTCTCGTAAACACCCTGATTACATCCCATCTCGACTATTGTAATTCTCTTCTCCATGGTCTTCTGTGGAAATCACTCCATAAACTCCAACTGGTCCAGAACGCAGCTGCTCGTGTATCATCACCAGAAGAACAGACCTCCGCTACCATCCATCTTCCTCACAAACGCAAGATCCTTTGCGAACAAGATAGATGAGCTGCAGTCACAGATCGCCTACAACCGCCACATCCGTGACTGTTGTCTTTTGATTGTTAGCAAATCCTGGCTGCGCCCGCATATCCCCAGTGCTACCGTGGAGCTTGCAGGACGCACCTTTCACCGCTGCGACCGGATCGAAGCCTCCGGTAAGAGTATGTGAGGGGGACTCTGTGTTTATGTGCTTGAGGACTGGTGCTCGGACAGCAGAGTGATAGACACCCACTGCTCACCAGACTTAGAGGCCATGTCTGTTCAGTACCGACCCTTCTACCTGCCACGGGAAATAACGGTTGCCATAGTAACCGTTGTTTACATCCCTCCCCATGCTAACGTTAGCACAGCACTCGGCCAGCTTGAGCTCATGGTATGTAAACAACAGAGGGCTCATCCGGATGGTGTGCACATCATTGCTGGGGACTTTAACAAAGCATGCCTCAAGACTGTTCACCCCAAATTTCACCAGCACGTCAAGTGTGCACCAGGGGAGAAAACACACTTGATCATGTTTATTCTAACATCAAGCATGCCTACAGAGCGACCCCCCCTCCCCCACCTCGGACAATCAGACCACCTCTCTCTGCTCCTCTTCCCTGCCTACACCCCACTCAGAAGGCAAACAAAACCAGCCACCCAGACCATCAAAGCCTGGCCTGAAAATGCTCTCAACCAGCTGCAGGACTGCTTTGCCTGCACAGACTGGAACATTTTCAAAGATCAGGACCTGGACACACACACCGAGTCTGCCCTCTTCTACATCAGGT